>NC_056738.1:257153460-257335960 GCF_019279795.1 Protopterus annectens
CTTTCATGAAATTCTCCCCCAAAACCCACATTGATGGTAGTCCACTGAACACAGAAGGCATTATAAGAGGTCTGGGAACACAAGTTGACAGCAACCTCTCTTTTGACCACCACACTGCCACTGTGGTCAGAATGTCCTTATATGTTGCACATCACATTACTAAGGGTTTTGCATCTAGAAAGAAAGAAGTCATTGTCTCCCTCTACTCTTCTCTCATTAGGCCAATCATCAAGTACAATGCCCCATTTGGCATGTACCTCACTAGACATCTGCAACAACTGGAGAGGCTGCAAAAGTACCTCACAAAGATGATCCTAGGCCTTAAACACTTGTCCTATATGGACAGGCTAAAAAAACTCCAACTATTCTCTGTCTCATATCACCTACTTAGAGGCAATCTCTGCTTGACCTACAAAGCCAACTTTGTTAGAAATGCTACATCTAAAGAAATCCCAATCCTTCCACACTACACATTCCAGAGCCTCAACCTCATTACCACAATCAACAGAACATCCTGGACAGTTTCATAACCCAGAGACTGCCCATGATATGGAATAGACTTCACATAAATGTCAAACAGAGCACCTCATTGGCCCTCTTCAAGAGAAATCTTGATGAGTGGATGGGACATAGAAAATTCACCCTGGGGATCACTCCAGAGGCTCTACTCAACAGAGGCATTGAAAACTAAGGTCAGGTGGCACAATGCCAGGGTAATCCTATTGGCTATGCTTGTAAAGGCTCCAGGACCATTAGCCTAGTACACACCTATGAACTTATGAACCTCTAAGACAGTAAGATTATTTGTGGAAATGATTATTCACCATACACAAGGCAGAAGAGGAGCAAATTTATTCAGCAATTAGAGAAAGTTGAGATGCAGGTGTGAGATTTAAGCTCCTATACCTAGCTATCTTCAGAATATTTTTTCCTTGAGAATTAAAGTCATGTTTTGATGGAGAACAGGCTAAGGTGGAAATACAAAAGTTAGACCAACAAAGTCAACTATCAAACAGAAGAGGATTCTGCTTCTCATTCTATGGATAATAAAGCTCATAGAGAGACTTTGCCACTGAAATTGTTTCCAATGTTCCAAAGGAAAATGCTTGAGAGACAGAAAAATGCACAGGAGCTGACTAGAAGAAAATGGACTACATTGGAAATGAAAAAGAAACTTGAGTTAGGAGAGGGAGATCAACAGTAAGAAATCCAAGAACACAGAAATTAATGAATAAATGTGGGATTAAAAAGCATCAGTCATATTTGTAAAATATGACTAAATAAGAAAAATTGGAAGCATTGGACTTTTGTTGACTTTGTTAAATTTGTAGGGGATTCCAAAGCATTTGTCCTACTTCATGTCATTCATGTTTGGAAGGTCATTAAAGGGAAGGGGAATAACTGGAAGTAAAACAATTTTTGTTCTTAACAGTATTTTTATAAAATAGTTCATGGCATAAACTGCATGCTATATAGTAAAGCATTTTTATTTATTACTATGTGTGATAATACAGTAAGCAGGTACCCCTTTTTTCTTTCTTCTTTTTTAGTTTGAAGAAATGTAGGCATTGCAATATAAAAAGACAAAAACTGGGCAAAAGCATGTTTAAGTTAATAGGTTGTAATCTTGGTTTGTTCAGGTAGGGTATGGTGTGTAAAAGTACACAGATTGTGATATAAGTACAGCTGACATGCTTTCTCTTACCTTTGCACCGGAGAATGACTGGATTAAGGCCCACTGATTGATCTAACAACAAGTTTTAAGTGGAAGCAAGTAAATAAGAGAAATCTGAATGTAATTACTATTTTTTTCTTTAGCAAATAATTGTTCACAGTGTTACATAAGAAGATTGTAACTGAAGGCAACTATATAACTGCTTCTTATGTTTCCACTGAGAAAAGCTGATAAGGGGGCAATAAATACCAGAATACTTTTTTTAATGTTTTCTGAAAGCATTTAAGTCTGTTTTTCTACATCTGGCAGAGAAATAAAAGTAAGACAAAAGTAGATAGCATTTAGTGTATTTAGGAGCCCAGACTGCACAATGTGTCTTAGCATACTATTAGGTTAATTAATGCCTGTGAGTGCAGTTGTCAATCTAGGACAATTGCTCCTATTAGGAGGGTTAAACTTCATTATTCATTCCATATTGTGAGTACAGCCTTGAGTATTGTATTAATAGTTTGCATGTGTTCTCGGAGGAGGAGACCTATTTTTTTTTTTGTTTGATGGTTTTCATTAAAACAAAAAACTTGTAAGATATGGCATAAGTTTAAATGAATATGACAATTAATGGTAGAATAAAACATCAACCTGCCAAACAGTAGTGGATGTATGTAACACAAAAGCTGAAAACAGACGTTTAAAAAAAAGCTGTCGTATCTAACAGGTGGGAATAATACATTCTTGTCATAATGGTGACACTTCCCATATTATGTAGAAATATGAATGGTCTCACAGATATATTCAAAAAAGAAAGAAAGAGTAGTGAGCAATATTAAGAAATGCAAAGTGTAAATAGCAATGCTAAAAGAGACACATCTGGAAAGAAATGAGCATGTGAATTTGATAAAGAATGGATTTCAAGATGGTTATTCAATGGAATACCTGTGACAAAGGAAAAAAAGAACTACTTATACTGATTGCTAGAGGAGCTCTGATTATGATAGAAGACAGAAACAAGATAACAACAGTAGATTTGTGGCAGTGAAGAGCTACTGGCATGGGTGGAGGATTATGCTGACATGTATTTGTACTCCACCTAAAACTTCTACAGTGGAGCTTAAAAAAATTCTGGGAGATATAATCAGCTTTCAGCAGGGAATATTACTTATAGGTGGGGACTGGAATTTGATGTGGTATGATGAGGATATATATCTGATGTGCCTAGAAGTTAAAATTTAACAAAAGAGGTTAGATTTTTGGAAAAATGTATGAAAATATTTGGTATGGAAGATGTGAATTCAGTAGAAAGCTTGGAGGGAATTTACATATTATTCACCAAGGTACAACAACTGGGCTAGGCTAGGCAGAACTTATATTTCAGAGGAGCATGTGCATTTAATTGAAAGTGTTGGTACACATCCAGTAACTATTTCAGATTGTGTGCCAGTAATAACAAAGGGAAAAAAATACAAGGTAATAGTAAAAATGAGGCACTTATTCTATCTGTTAAGTAGAGAGAAACTTAAGGGAGGGTAGTGAAAATTAAGGAATGGGTAGTGGAAATTATTTGGGAGTTATTAGGAAAGATAGACATTTCTTCAGAAGATATAAATAGGAAGTGGGATAAAATGAAAGGGGATTTTAAAAATAGCATAGAAATAAAAGAAAAAAAGATATGTTCAGGAAATAACAAAAATACTTAGTGGGACTGACAAAGGTTAAAGTATTGCAGAATAAGGGGAATCTCACAGAACAAGATGAGACACAAGTACAGAGTGATAAAGAGAAAATAAAGGACCACCTGGATAATATGCAAGAGTTTAGAAAGATTGCTGTAAGGCAACTGTTTTTGATAATTACTCTACAGTACAAAATCTTTTACCACAATGACACCGGCAACAGAAAGTAGAAAGGGCTGCTGCCAAGCTTAGATAGCCTATAACAGGGAAAATAACCAGAGATACTGTAGAGGTATTAAAAGTATTTCTGAAATGTTACAGAAATCTGTATAAAGCAGAGAAATATAGAAATCAAGAAAAGTCACAAATGGAAATGTTTATGGAAGAATTAAACATGCTAAGTTTAGAGGTAGATGAGGTTCAACAAGTAACAGTTTGGATAGGAAGAGATGAGCTAAAATGGTGGCATATAACCAAACAACAGGAAAATCTCCTAAAATAGATAGTATTCCTTTAGAAGTTTAGAAGCTAGTTGGAAAGAAAGTGATAAAGATCTGGAAGCACCAACATCTTGGAAGAAAGCTGTGGTGGCTATAATAATTAAAGATGGCAAAGACCCATCAGATTCAGCTTCATAAAAGTCCATTTTGATTCTAAACCATAATTATAAAGTGTTTATGTCACTAATAGCTAAAAGAAAGAGAAAGTTGTGCCAAAATTGATATATTTGGAGCAATGTGGTTTTGTGGAAGGGATGTAAACATTTGACATTATTAATAGAATAATAATTATCCACAGGGAAGTAGAATGTAAGAAAATACCAGTGTTGTTGGTGGATTGCTGTGCAGAAAAAGCATTCAACAGAATAAGCTTTGATTTAATGAGCAGGGCAATGCAAGCATTTGTACTCCCTAACACACTACTATGGTTAGTTAGGAGGATATATGAGGGATTGGAGATGAAAATTCATGTGGGAGGGCTCCTCTCTGAAAAGTTCTGTCTGAACAGAGGAACCAGGTAGGGCTGTCCTCTTTCCCCATGTTATTTGCATTATATTTAGAATCATTGTCAACGAAAATAAGGGACTCATAAATTCAAGGATATAATTGCTCTGGTAATTAAGAAAGGTTAGCTTTATTTGCAGATGATATTATGTTGTACCTGATAAAACCAGTACAAGGACATCTTATTGTTGTGAAACATTCTGAGACAGTTTCAAGTCTTTTCAGGATATAAAATTAATGAAGATAAAACAAGTGCTATAGATATAAACTATTTACCCACATACAAATTGGTTCAGCAATGCCCATTCTATTTTTATGGGGACATGATAAATTAAGTACTTAGGAGTATGGGTAGAAATGCATTCTATTATGGCATCTAAGGATATGTGGGAAGAGATTAAACAACAGATGATACAAAACTGTGAGGATGGAAATCCTATTCGTGGATGTGGATTGCAAGCTACAGGTAGTGAAAATGTTTTTAGTCCTCTTACCTTTATATACAGGTCGGGCATACTGTTATAAACCAGAGGGGGAGTTGGGGATAGCAATTAATAAAGAGTTAAAGGATTTTATCAGTGAGGGGAAGAGAGCATGAGTCAAGTGGGATAAGTTAATTCTTCCAGTAGAACAAGGTGGTTTGGGATTACCTGATTTGAAAGGACATTTTAGAGTGACACAGTTAAGGATCCTATAAATAGCACAAGCCAATTCAAAGTGAAAAGGGATGATGATGGAATGGGGAAGCTGAAGAAATAAGGAGAGAGTGGGGTTTAAGATGCAGATCCTTAAGGAGAAACAATAGCAATACAGAATATTATATTCATAAAATAGTAGAACGTGTTCTAATAACTAAGCCAACACATGAATGGTAAAAGGAGATTTTGCTGATAGGGATGACTGCAATTTGGGGTAAAGAGAACATGCAAGAGGGGGCTGGAATTTACTGGAGAAAGCTGGAGAATGATCTAAGGTACTGGGGTAAATAATTAGAGAGGGAAAAGTAATTGAATGGGAAGATACCAAGAATACATTTGGACTGCAGGCTAGAGACGGTTTTCCCTATCAAGGCTTGATATCAGAGTGTAGGAGAAGAGAAAGGGATAGGGAAATCCTAAGAGAAAGACTAGCACTTATAGAGTTTTAGTTGAGTCCATAACAGAAGCTGCTGTTATAAAGGGGGTACTTAATATGCCATATAAAGTATTGCATGATAACTAGAGGAATCAGTCAGATGAGGTTAGAAGAGATTGGGAATAGAGACTGGGTAAGCAATTCACAAAGAAACAATAGGAGGACATATGTGTGGCTCTTACATATGCAAAAAGTTGTAGAAGATTTTGTGTTTTTTGCTTGGAAGTATTTGCAAAGATATTTTATATCCCAAACAGACTCCAAATATGTTTTTTTCTCAGGTAGATTGCAGATATTAGAGGTGTGATAGGCAAGACAGAAGTAATTGAGAGCATATGTTTTAGGAGTGTAAAGAGTTGGCAGACTTAATAAATTCCCCAAAGACTACTCTGTCTGAAGTGATGGGTGAGCAAATTAGTGTAATTAAGGAAACTGTTTTTTTTTTTTTTTTTAGCTGGGTTACTGGATCTGAATTGCCTAGACATAGTAATGATTTTGCTAAATTTAATTCTGATGGCTGCCAAAAAAGCAATTACTAGAAAATGGAAATCAAAGACTAAACCAGCCATATTTGAACTAATGAATATAGTTACAGAGATTAAAGAGCTGTGGGAGTTTTATAAAAGGGTAAGGTCTGGGGAACAGTACATGCAGAATAATGTTTTGGAGGAGAAATGAGGTTTAAGGTAAGGCAGGAATTCAGTGATCTATGTGATATTGGATTGACAATAACTGTACAGAAGTTTAGATGTGATGTATAATATCTGTAACTGAGAATATGTCAATATGGTTTGTTTTCATTTATAAAAACATGTTTGCCTATTTCATAAGTGATAATTTAATAAAGATGTTTAAAAAATAATAAAAGCAGACATAAATGTTCCTGTGAGTGAGATTTTCCCATCACATCTTACATTTTCTGGCCCTGTTACCTCACTACTTCTGGATTGCACTTGCTTTTTTAACAGTGTCCCAAAACTCATCCTTTGTGACATGCAGCTGGCCATAAATACTTGTAAACCTATGCCTTTCCCATCAAGGAGAAAGACTGCTTACATTTCATCTGATGCACATATATCTGGTATTCTGGCATAGAGGTTAGATTTCCACCAACAGTTCTATTGACTTGGCTTCAGCTAGTATCTTGGGCACCAGAGGCCCAGCTAAGAGAATAGGCTGGAAGACCTGAAGGCTGACTTCCAATTTTGGATGACGCTGAGGGAGAAGCACTGCAGCATTCATCATCTTGTGTCTAGCAGTTTAATGACTTCACGGACTATTAGCAAGATGACTTGTACTCACACTAACACAATCATGCTATTAGCATGCTGATGAGGCCCCATACTTATGTCGAGTGGATCACAGGATCATAAGAATGATGAGGTAAGTAAGCTGTGAGGCCATCTCTATCTTGCCTATAGTCACCTTTATGATGTACCTCCTGCTTCTAGAAGAGCAATCCATGTCAGTCCAGAAATGAATTTATTGGATGCCCATCCCATCATCAATAATTGTCTTGAAGGATACAAGGATGTTACTCTGTCTGACATGTAAATTTATCTACACTTATATTAGATATGCCTTTAGAGGTTGCTATATGCAATAAAACATTTCTCCCACCTGTATAATGATAAATCAACAGATCTCCTAACTGTAAGCCCATGGCGATGATGACTCAGTCCTGGCACACTGTAATGCTCTCCCACCAGAAAGGAGGACTCTTCCTAACAATGGTCTACACTAACATTTTTGTTACCACTTTAAAAGAATGGATTAATGAGAAAGCCTGATGCTTTTGGGGGCTAGCAGATATAAAAGTAATCAAGGTTCACTTGCTTCACTGTTATGCATTATTCAGGAATAACTCATGATCCAAGTTCAACAGGGACTGAAAGTTTTGAATCTATAATCAGTCAGACTATATTTTGCTTTGCCCAATATAATGAAGATACTGAACCTCTGAGTATATCATCAGGTGACACAGGAGCATGCCCTTATGAAGTTTCACGACGGTGTCTTCTCCTGACTGAATCTAAGATAAAAAATGACAATACTTTGCTGCATTCCTTATAGACAATGGCTACTGCTACTGAAGCAAACTCCACACATGGTAAGAGAAAGAGAAATCTTTAATTCTGTCACTTCACTGCATGCTTTCCACTAGAAACATGGGTGCATACCTGTGGTTATGCTCTATGTTTTTTTTAAATAAAACAAAGTTTGGGTCCACGTACTGCTATGGCTCTCATTTAGTGGTCAGTCTTCATTTATGTTACCTGTTAGTGTAATGGGTAACACAGTATCAATTTCCAGGCACTACCTAAGAGAATGTAGTATAAATAAATTACATTATTAAAGTACAGAATCTCAGGGGTTGTAACCAATCTTAGATAAAAAGGCTATTCTTTTCATATTTTATCGCAGGAGTCACAGGAACAAAATGAAATAAATATTCAGACAGAATTGAACCCTATAATTCAAGAGCTAAAATCCTACAAAATGTAATAGGTTTCTAAGAAATGTTTGAAAATATTCACAGAAAGTTGATGTGCACATATGCTTACATGGAGGTGAAAAGGATCATCACTACATTAAGAAAGGGTATGTCTAAAAGATTTAGGGATTAGTGGGAGATGTTGCAAGGATGAGCTAAGGATCAGAAGTAGTAAGACAAACTAAAGAGCAGATAGCTGTTGAGGGCTCGAATGAAGCAATGACTTAAAGTGTAGCAGCCTTTCTAAATAAAGAGAGCCGTCACTGCAGTTCAGATTACCTAACCAAAACTGAAAAATCACTCTAATATTTTAGCTATTACTGTCTCATTGATTTCTGTTTACCCTATGGTTATCCATGACTGTATATATGCAGATAGTATCACTTCTTTAGCTTAGTTCATATACAGCACTATCTTTGTTTAATGTTTCAAGTATTGTTAATATAAATAGTGTCAATGTTTTAGCTTGGTTCCTTTGCTAAATCCAGGTTTTCCGAAGCCATTTCCCCCTCCGTGGCATGCATAAATTGCATATTTCATTTATTTATTTATATATTTGACATTTGTTTAACGAGGCCGCCCGACTGGACTAGGAGACCTGGGGAGTAAAGCTCAAAAGTATAATAAAAAGACAATTACCAAAAAAAAAAGTGTGCATTCTGCTTAACAGCATAACACTAATCTGCTTTGGTTGAGAGGTAAGCAAACCTAATGGCAATCTTAATAACTTTAAGTTAATAAGAGCAATATTTAAAATCTTTCCCTATTATTTGGCTCTGTCCAGCATACCTCTCAACTGTAAAAATTTCTGCAGAATGTCCAGATTTTTGCCTCATATTTTTGGTCTTTTTCTCATAAAATTGTTGTTTTCTGGCAAATCACTGGCAGATCTTTGAGGCTGAAGTCAGAAAATAATGACAGACAGTTGAGTTTCATACTTTATACCCTTTGGAAAATTCATGCTAATGCAAAACTTGCATTTCTATCAACTTTCTAAGTTTGTGAGAGCAATACTTAAAAGTGTCCCTGTTTTGTGCCTTTGTACCCCCACTATTTTTGGCTTTGTCCAGATTTCTTGATCTAAGAGAGTGAAAGATATGTGTCCAGTGGTGTGGTCCAGACTTACATAGACCTCATTGCTGCTGCTGCCAGGGATCACTCTCACTCTTCACTCTCTCCCCCCCGTCACACACACACACACACACACACACACACACACACACACACACACACACACACACACAGTCTATTTTGCATTCATGCATGCGTTCACTCACACACATAGCATAGCTCTCACTCTTTTCCGATCTCTCACACAGTCATAGTCACTCCCTCAGTCATACGTGCATTCACTCACACATCACTCTTAGTCTCCCAATCACACAAACACACACAGTCACTTCCTCATTCATACCTCCATTCATTCACACATCACTCTCACTGTCTGTCACACCTACACACCACAAACCCACTTACACATTAATTCATACATCACTCTGACTCTCCCGATCTCACACCCACATGCCACACACCCACTTACACATTCTTTCATACATCTTCTGATCTCGCACATACACACACACAGTCACTTCCTCATTCATACCTGCATTCATTCATTCATACATACCTCTCACTCTTCCGATCTCACACATACACAGACAAAGCCACTTCCTCATTCATACCTGCATTCACACACACACACACACACACACACACACACACACACACACACACACACACACACACACACACACACACACACACACACACACACACACACACACACACACACACACACACACAGCCACTTCCTCATTCATACTTGCTGTGATGACCATGCCCTGGCCCAGCAATCAAGGAACCTCAATCCTCACCACTAACACCAGGGAGGTTGTCTCCTAGAAGAGAAAAGGATAACTAATACACACAGTAAAGTACAATTTCCCTTAAGTACACACAGAGATCACAGTCAGTCTGTGGCTGGCT
This sequence comes from Protopterus annectens, assembly GCF_019279795.1. Classification (NCBI taxonomy): domain Eukaryota; kingdom Metazoa; phylum Chordata; order Ceratodontiformes; family Protopteridae; genus Protopterus; species Protopterus annectens. The sequence continues at coordinate 257,163,424 of NC_056738.1, forward strand.
GCTCCTTTGCTCACAAGGTCCCCAATAAGACTTCCCACTGGCACAGTTATTGGGTCCAGTTCATAGCTTAGCTGGGCAAGCTAGAAAATCCAGTACCCTCTCTGTCCAACTAGTGCTTCGTGTCCCTGCCAAGCAGCTGACACAACACACACACACTTTGAGATAAGTATTTATACAACTTCACAGACACTCCTGGGAAAGGCTGACACAGATTCTCCAGCTGTGCCCCTTTACACAAACCGACCAGTAGTAATTACTGCTACCATTCAGCTAATAATATCAACTACTAAAAGGCCCTTAAAAGGGTGTCCAATTATTACTGTGCAATATTATAATCCAATGGTAGTATCACAAACAGTCAAGGCTTACTTTAGAGTAGCCTATGAGAATAACCTCTATAAATATGCAATGTACTCTAGAGCTTATCTCTACACAAACCAGCCACAGATAGAAGGTTTTAAAAATATTTAATAATAAATAATTAAAACACAAGACAAAACTACTACACCACAGAGATATCTAAGAGTTCAGAGATCACATAGAAACTTAGAATAGTACAGTAGGACAGGTCTGATTTCAAAGAAAAATACCTAATTAATCTTTACTAGCTTTAACTATTCCTACAAGAAATCACAGTGCTAAAAACTTACATGTGAGCTTAGGCAGAGTGCTGAGTTAAATATCCAAGATCAAAATGCTCCAAGTCTCTTGTGAGAAATAGTATTTAAACATTACTAACAAGCATGTCTCTAAGGCGTTCCCAAATTACATAATTTTTGACACTTAGGTTTTCCCAGCAAACAAACTGCATTATTTAGAAATCTAACACCTGCTCAGAAACTTACAACAATAAAAGACATTTCACATGTATATTCTAACAATAACCAGAGCAGTAAAGCACCATCCACATGTAAATTCTGGTCATAAACTTTAGCCTTAAAACAATGGGCATGAGACCTTCATCCAGATGCACTGAAGCCGAATTCTAACATAAAAGGGTCACAACATGTTTCACTAGGCCAGTAGAGTGCAATGTTGTCACATATTTTCCAGTTCAACATTTCACAGTGTTTTTTTACACTCAAGAAAACATGCCTGTATTTTGCAGTTATTTACAAATTCTATTTGACTAGGCTGACAGCCTTCTCCCATCTCTCCCCAATCATCACACTTGCTTTCACTCACACATCGCTCTCACTCTCCTGATCTTACACACTCACAGCACAGCCACTGCTTCATTCATTCCTGCATTCACTCACACATCGCTCTCACTCTCCCGATCTCTCTCACACACACAGACTCTTTTGCTTTCATGTACGCATTCACTCACACATGCAGACAGACACACACACACACACACACACACACACACACACACACACACACACGCACACACACACACACACACACACACACACACACACACACACACACACACACACACACTCATATAGGCATTCACTTACCTGACGGCCCGGTTCCAGGTGCTCCATGTCCAGTACTGGTCCACAGCCTGGTTGTTGGGGACCGCTGCTATACTTGATGCCAGTTCTTCTAAAAATCTGCAGCATAGGTCTAACCTTAGTTTACCATGAACTAATAAGGTTAGCTGCAAAATAAACCACGAACTGTTTGTGGTTTATTTTGAAGCAAAGCTTATTAGCTTGCGGCACCTCTGTGAGGAAGCTGTGGCTCCTCAGGGTGCCATGGTGCACACTTTGAGAACCCCTGGCTTAGCTAATTGACAACTGCTTCCTATTTTGTACAATCCTATGAGGAATGTCAACTCCTTAACCAATATGATGAACATACTATGTATATGCTGTAGCCATGCTGTATTTCCTCTAATGTATTTTTATACTAATTCAGTAAGTATCAGTTGCTTAACAGGTAGCACTTGAAGACCAGAAGACTGTGAATTCTATTCCCACTCCAGCTGACTGGGAGGATGCCACACTCCTGAGTGTGTCATCCTTCAGATGAGAAGTTAAACCAGGGTCCCATTTCCTTGAGTCGGTGGTAGTTCAAGTGGATGTAAAAGATTCCATGGCATCTAGTCAAAATATTAGGGATCCTTTACTTAAAACATTGTCTACAATACTATTTACAGTTTTACATATTTATCGCCATAATTGTCTTACTTCCCTTTATTATTTTACCTTCTATCTTTATTGCCCTTATTAGACTCCCACTTCTTTTTCCATAATCACCATCTAATTTTCCATAGCATTGTTGCTAGTATGCATTTTCCATTAAACATAATTTTATATATTCTTTCATTCGAAAAAATCCACACAGCATGCATCTTTTTTATTTGTCCTTTTAACATATTCTTTGCTTCTATTCAAAATGGGTATACTCATACACAGTCAAATCCATGTTTATCTTATCCACTTTCTTAATATCTTCAAAAAAGATTTTCTTCACATAACTTTTCCCACAATTTAATTACTTTTTTACATTTCAAAAAAATCATGCTCTTTTATTTCTTCTTTACCACAATATATACATAGTCTTTCACTTTTCTTTTCATATAGCATATTCCATTGTACTCTTAACTTATTTATCACCAGTCTCCATAAAAAATACTACCATTCTACTTTTTATTACACTACCCATTTTTTTTACTTTTATAACTTTATTTTTTTCGTTTGTTAAATTTACCCATAGGTTAACATAGGATATCATAATAATATTGGATAATTATGTTTTTATTCCACAGTTTCCCTCTTTTCTCAATTTCCTCAATTTTATCTTCCATAAAAATATATTTTCTTGGTAGTATTTAATTTAATTTCCTCATTTATACATTGTTTTTCTCTTTTACATTTTTTTCATCATCTCCCAGAATCTTTCATATTTACATATGAATAACTTTACCACTAACCTCTTATTTTTCACTTTTAACCACATTAATACATTATACAAATTCAGTGGAGAAGCATAAATAACTGGGTTTATTAGCCCTAAACCTCCTTTTTGTTTATTCAAATACAAAATCCCTGTTTTAGTATATTTGATCTGGAACCCCATATAAATGAAAAAATCATCTGCAATGCTTATTTTTCATATTATATTGGCATCACGTATACACTTGCTAAATATGCTATTTTCCCATTAAGACAAGAGTTTATTAAATACAGCTTTTTTTTCTAAATGATAACTTACATGTTTTCCAAGATGCACACGTATCCTATATTTCTTCTATTATATTTTTCTCATTGGACTCTATTTACATTTTTATTTTCAGATCTTATGCCTAGCACAGAAATGTCTTCCACTGTAAAATATATACCTCCATTCTTTACTGTATCACCCAGTCCTAAGCTATACATCTCCACTGTAAAGTCACACTTACTTTGCATTGTTTTCTAGACCAGTAGACCAGACCTGCTGTTAAGGCAACACACCGTGCTGTACTTTACTCTGAATACTTTGGTTTACTTAGTGCTTCATACACTAAAGCATATAAACTAAGACTATTCTTTTAGCTTGACAAATTCAAGTAATGTAGATCCCAGATACTAGTGTAACAGAAACAGACTTTTGTAAAATAGTCACATACTGCATATCAGATGTTATATATGCTTTGCAATAGCTTAGACTAGGCAGAAGCCCACAGAATCTGAACTAATTTTCCTGCTATCATTACACAGGAGTATGACAGACTCTGGTTTCTTTCCCAAGCCACAACTTCAAGTTAGGCCCCTTGTTCTATGTGTTACTTTTGTCCTCTTTTCTGCATCCTCCCATGTCAGCACTTTACATTTTCTAGAACATTCCATATTAATGTCAGTAAACAGTGGTTTGGTTTGGAAGACCCCTGCGCTAAGTAATACAGGAAAGCAGCCAAGTTTCTCTGAAAACTTTACAAAAAAACATTATTTATCTGCCATGACTCATAATCAGCAGCATGATACAGATTCAAATTGATTCGGAACATTTCTAGGTTGTTTAAAATAACTTGGTACCGACAAGTTGGAGTTTCACTTTTTATCATTGCTGGGGTTTTTCCAGATGTTTCCACATGTTTACTTTTCCCTCATTCTGCATTCCTACATCAATTTTTCTGAGCTTCCTCATTTGGGGGTATGCATCACACCATCCAGAGTGGCACTTGGGCATATAAGAATCAGGTATGTTTACATTATTGTAGGCATTGACAAGTCATGATTGTTCTGATTATACTCAAGCTTTATGGCTATGATCTATGATCTATGTGAAAATGGCAGAGAAGGTAAAATCAAGCTAGATAAGATCAAAGTAAACATTTTGCTGGTAACATGTCCTTAGTCTGCAGTCCTTAACCTACTTACTCCAACTTGTAGTATTTTTCTGAATATCCTATGTATACTGTCAGTGTCTATATTTTATACTAATTGTACCATAGTGGATATTATCTCTGTTGTCTCTGGAACTTTTCTCCCGTGGCCACCACTGAAAAAGGGTTTATACCCAGTTGGACATTCCCTGTAAACAAAAACAATAAATAAATAAAACCAGCTAGTACATTGGCAAAAGTATGTATCTTCTATATAATAAAATTATATACCTTAGGTTAGGGTTAGCTCTTGGCCATAACCCCTATCCCAGGATTTCCCAGCTCAGCTCTAGCTTGTCACATAGTGAAAAATTATTGTCTTGCCTACCTATACATTATCTATGATAGTCAGTTCAATTTGCTAAATGTTCATGAAGGAAAATTTGCAAAGATATAGTGCCCCCTTTGTCATTTATGAACTGATCATTAGCAGTGCCCCCTACCTGTATCAAAAGTCGTTACTGGTTCATAGGCTTGCAGTCCTGGTGATCACTGAGAAACCTAGACAAATTCCTAGTTGCCCCCAAGCACTTTCTCTTTAAATGACTTGCTCAAGGTCAGATAGTAGATACATGAGGATTGTGGGAATCAAATCCTGTACCACAGGAACTACATCTCACAGCTTTAGCCCTCTACACCAACTGCCAGAGTACAAGGAATGTTGTCTACAGGATTGCCACACTGCTGTGGTCCATTTTTACTGGCTCAGGGGCCTAGCACACAGTCGCTACAGCAATATACTTGTGGTAAGAACACCAGTAGATACAGGAAAATATAAATTAAGTAGAAATACAAAGGCAGATTTATATACTTGTAAGGATGGGATATAATTTCATGGTTGCGAAGAGTTTGGTAATGATAATATTCAGCAGACATCTGATCAAGAAGAGGCAAAAGGTATACTGCTTAAACTAAGCACCCTAAAATTTTCCATTTGAAAATATAACTACTGGCCTGGTCTTTTTTATTTGTGAGGCCCACTGTCTTCTCCCTAGTAAGAACAATCACACAAGACTGCACATGAATCTAGAATTCTTGAAATTAATGATTTAAAAATGCAGTATACTTCCCATTGCTGGGCATTCATTTTGTGTTAACTGCAAATAATTAATGATTCAGGGAGGACATGCATTGAGACGTTCAATGGAGAGGACCTAAATCTATTCTCTATTTCTCATTCTCTCTCTCTCTCTCTTCGACATGAAAAGAACACCCTAACTGTAGTAAATGAAATAATTCTAGCACTGAATATTATAGACACACAAATGAATGGTATATATCTAATCTAAAATTGTCACAAAGAAAGTAAAGGACAGTTTTCCCAATGAATTGTGTTGTCAAATACAAAGTTGATGGAATCCAGAGTGCTCACAATGGCAGAGGCACCACAAATGGTCACAGAATATACAAAACCCACCAAGGCAAGCACTGAAACATTAGCTTTCATGCTTTGGATAATCATGTAAGATGTCTACCACATTAAAGTGGTATTGGTATACTATGAACAAAAGCTTTGCACAGTAGAGGAGCATCTCTCCAACCATCTGACAAGATGTCCGTTTTCTAACATCAGTTGTATCCACCCAATCAGTGGAGATACAGGAAATGCAATCTTTCTCCCTCAGGTTTGACAGCAAAATCAAAGACATGGAGAACAGAACAGAGTGAGATGGAAGAAATTTACATTAAATAGGGTTTCCTGATGGTTTGTAGGGGAACAGCAGGTGACTTTCAATAGTAAAGAACTAAAGAAATAAAGAATCTTTCTTTGTAGAAATTACAATGCTGTTATAGAAACAATCCAAACTTGAGGAGCTCAAATATGTAACTACAATTTGTTATAAAATTCTGGACTATTATGACTGAGAAAGGGTCTTAAAATAATCTAGAGAGGCAGGTAGTTTTATGACTACTGAGGAATCTAAGGCAAGAGAAATTCTGGACTGTGGTACAGCATTGTACCACACACAGAAAGCATGTCCACTAGTGCTAAGAAAATGCAGAATGCTTGTTATAGCAATCCAATTAACGTTTACCTCCAAAATTAGGAACAAAGCAAAAATAATTAGAGAAAAGACTCCAGATTAGGGGAAATTTTAAAATCTTGCTACTATTAATTTGGAATGTCTGAAAATCATTCGCAGTTTTAGTAGGTATGGATCAAATGTTTAAGGAAAAAAATTAGGGTTATGTCTCCAAAATCTGGACAGTTGAGAGGTATGTTCTCACCATATCATGGTCACAGATAAATGGGCATTTATATTTCAACAGCATGCAGAAGAAGCAGCAACATCTGTGGTAAAAAAAACATGGCAATGGCTAGGGAATTTGCTATTTATAAGGACATGGCTCTGTAAGATAGTAAGAAGAGAGCGTGGCGACTCGCTACTTCTAGCAAATCAACCTGAATAAGAAAGGAAAGGGAACACTGATTAAAGGGTCCAGTGTTTTGTTTAGCACCCCTCAGCATCAGAAATCTATAGTCAGCAAGAGAGCTATGATTTCCCTCCTCAACCACTTTGCTTCACTAACAGAGGCGGACAACAGTGAAGAGAGTGATTTCAACACCCCAGACTGCCAGTAATCAAAGAAACTCAGATGAAGCAGGATTGAGAGGAGGTCACCCTGGCAACAGCTGTGACCAAAATTGACAGCTCTGTAATGACTCAGTCACCTGGCTGAAGGGAGCAATCATTTGCTGCATTCTCACTTTAGTTTGCTAGCATGCTACAATTTTTCTCTGTATAAAAGCATGCCTCTGCACAGAGTAATAATAAGCCATTATTATGGTTTCCGTTAATGATGTTCTTGTACTTTTAAGGTTTAATAAAAAGCCGAGTCCTTTTATTAGAGTCTGTTTTTTTTTCTCTCTTTCTTCCTTTCAGTTCCTCAGTATGACTTCTTTGTTGCAATATTTGCATACTATACTACCAATGACATATGTTTGCATGAAATGGCCAGTGCTCAGTATTTTTGTCATGTTTTTTTTTCTTGTATTTTACATAATTTCATAGCACTTCATAAGCAGTAACTGAATACTACTTTTTGCATGCTACTGCATTTCTTCTGTCTTTCAGTGTGTACTTTTGAAGGCTTGAAAATATAATGCAGCTATGTTCTGCTTTGGACAAATGTTTTAACAAAAAGATTTCACCATAATGAATTAGTGACAGCTGGGTTCTACACTTTTTCCTTTATTTTTTTATTCGAGATGCCATCTTGTATAGAAAGTGTATGACTTTACTTAATGCTGTAGTCATTCTAAGGCTAGGGATTTACTTTATGGATAAGAGAATATTATTGGGTGGGGGGTGCAAACCTTCGTAGGGCAGGGAGCTTTATGTTTTTTCTGCTATGTGTCCTCACCTCAGTTATCTAGCAGTTAAGCTCACACCTGTGATAGTTCCTAGTGCCGGTGATGTTGTTTGAGTCAAACAAGGCATAACTGTGTTATGTAAATAAATTGCTCCAAGTTTGCATTTGTATAGCTGTTTCATTTGGCTTTTTTTATTACTGCAAATTATCATGTCATAAGGTGAAAGAAGCAACACCAAATGAAAAAGAAAAACATGAAGAATTAACACTTAAAATGCTAGTGGTATGGAAGGTAAGGGAAATACTGCAGTTACAACCTCACTATTTTATTTTAGAATGTTAAGGTTTTAGGGGCAGCCTATAAGAGCTGAGCTGTATTAGATTAGAGTAACATGTTTAAAGCTAATGTTTTATTTAAGGAGTCTAAAATCAAGCACACAAACATAACAGGAATGTTGCAGTTCTGAAAAGGATGGGATATATAGCAAGACATGGGGTGAGGGGTAATTGTGTGTGTGTGTGTGTGTGTGTGTGTGTGTGTGTGTGTGTGTGTGTGTGTGTGTGTGCGCCTGAGTGTTGGATGAATGGATGAGTTTTCCATGTGTGTGATCAATTGTCAGGAGGCTTGTTTGTTAATGGGTGTATGTGTGGTTGTGTGTGGGAATGTGTGGATGTGTGTGAGAATGTGTGGATGTGTGTGTGTGTTAGGCAGACGGGTGCCTTTGCCATCAGGATACAAGGGCCACTAGAAAGACCATTAGGTAATCAGGGCAACACTAGTGTATGTGTGATTTAGAGACATGCTAATGAGCTGATAAGGAAGTCTTTCTCTGAATCACATTTTCTCATTGTTGCACTAAATGACCAATCCAGATTGGGAAATTAGTGTGAGCAATTTCTTAATCCTAGGTATTGGTAAGTATGCCAGATCTATATCATAAACACGAAAGCACATATGTGCAACTACATATACATCAACAAATAAAACGCGAATGCTGTAAACAGCTAATGGCCATGTTCTCAAATTTTTTCCTAGTGAAAAAATTCCCTCAGCTGTTCACAAAAAAAAGTTAGAAACCGGAATCAGGTGGGGGGCTTCACCCCCCACACCCCCCTAACTAAATATGCCAACTCCGAAATCACACTACAGTGAAGGAAAGGGTAACACTGTGTAGTTGGCCAACTAACTCCTTGCTCTGTGACATATTCATTGAATCGCTTAAATGCAGGCCGATGAATATGTGTCACTCATTACATGTTTGCTTTTCAGCCATTTTGTGCTTATGATATAGACCCAAGTATGGCTAGATGGAGCTTTAGTCCCCACAAAACGAGCCAGCACAAGGTGGATGGCAAGCAGGTAAATATCTTTAATGTGGCAAAATAAAATCAAACATTGCAAACCGGTTTCGGCCTAACAATGGCCTTCTTCAGTGCAGAATGAAAATGTTTGAAAAAATGGTGCATTCCCATGTGCCTTATATAGTGAAAATTTTTTAAAGGTGTAAACACAATAAAATTTGACAAATATAAAATCATGATAAACAAAGGCAAAAGTTAAATAAGAAATTTTTTTTTCATCTACATAAATACATATATATATATATATATATATATATATATATATATATATATATATATATATATATATATATATAAGGAATCATGTCACCAAATACATATATCAAATTCATATATTGATCTGAATCTGATAAAACAGTTGCACAGCCAGCATGAATCCCTATTAATATTCATTTAGGCCAGGTTTAAACAAAGCACCCAACCTCGTGATCCATAAGGATTCCATTTTATTAAGCTTATCATGCCAGCCAGCTTTGGAAATCCTAGGTAACTGAATTTTATCAACAATAACAAATTGAAATTGTGCCATCTTATGTGTTATGGTATGTTTGTATAAATTCTTTGCTTTTGGCCATATATTTACATGCGCTACAATGACCCCAAGGGAAAGAACCAATAAGTGGGTCTCCAAATAATGTAGTTTGTACAGATGTGGTTGGATAAAATTTTTTATAATGTGTCAGATATGAATTAATTGTTCGGCCTTTGCGATATGAAAATGCACATTGTTCTGGTAGAATATCCGACAAAAATTCTTGTGTCCGTAATATTCCCCAATGGTTGTTAACTATATCCCTAAACCAAGATGTATCGCTCCCAAAAGTGGTTATAAATCTGATGGGTTCATTTCTTGAGGTATTGAAGGCACCTTGTTCATTTTTGTACTGTAGGAGCTCTGATCGAGGCATCTGTTTAACCTGATTAATAGCTTGTTGGATATAGGATCTGTTATATCCTCTATGTTTGAATCTGTCACAGAGATCCTATTGGCATTCTTCATTGGATTTGATGGATGAGCAAATACGTTTAGTACGTATAAATTGTGATTTGGGGATGTTGTTGATGATGTGACGGAGGTGGTTGCTAGAGGCATGTAAAAGAGTGTTGTATTGTGGAAATTTTCTATGCACTCTAGTGGCCAGGTGTGATCCATTTGTCAAGTTATCATGACATCTAGAAAAACAATCTCTTGATATTGCATATCCAAGGTGAAATGGATACCCAATGGATTATTATTCACATATTTAACAAACTCCTGAGCCAAAAGTACATCACCCTGCCACACCATCCAACAATCATCTAGATATCTCCTCCAAATGTCCAATTCAATCAAATATTTGTTGTTACAAGTGTCGTATATGTATATTTGCTCAACAAAACCCACGAAAAGGTCTTCATAAATTGGGGCGAAAGACGCTCCCATGGCCGTCCCCCTTGTTTGCCAATATGGCTGGCCCTCAAAGAAAAAAACATTTTTAGTTAATACATATTCAACCATTTTAATCAGAAATTTGTTATATTCTGTATTATAAAGTTGAGATTGATCCAACCAGAATGCTATGGCTGTGATACCAGCCTCATGTGGAATACTAGTATAGAGGGAGGTAACATCCATGGTGCAAAGCCTCAAGTCCGATTTCAACTGAGTATCCTGGATGATGTTAAGGAATGCAGTAGTATCTTTGAGTCTGGACCAGACCAATGGCAATAAAGGTTTGAGATAATAAGTCAAGAATGCAGACAATGGCTCCGTAAGCGAGCCCCTGCCTGAAACAATAGGTCTGCTAGGAGGACATATAGAATCCTTGTGTATCTTAGGTAGCAAATAAAGATACTGAGGAATAGGATTCGACACTTTTAATTGTTGGCACGTATGTTGATCAATCACACCTTCATCTGTGGCCATATCCAGGAAAGAGTCAATGACTGTTTTAAAGTTATGTGTGGGGTCCACTGCCATATGCATGTAGAATCTAGCATCAGACAACTGTTTATAAGCTTCTGCAATATACATGACCCGATCCATAATCACAATACCTCCCCCTTTATCAGCAGGCAAAATCACAATATCGTGATTAGAACTGAGCTCCTGAAGCCCTTGTTGTTCACATAAAGTAAGATTGTGTTTGATATGTTGATATCCAGAGGTGAAATGTAAATCTTTAATAACACATTCCCTGAATATGGCCACATGTTTATCCATAGGTGGTTGAAAGTTGGACTTGCCAAAATGAAAACCAGAAGATCTTTGAGAGCAGTCATTCTTCTTCTTCTTTCTTCTCGTCGCCTTTTCGTGATCCCGAGCACCTCACCTCACCTGCACCGCACATTGAAGTGGAGTGGAGTGGTACGGTGCGGGCGCCCCCCCAGCCAACCAGAAGGCACACACACACACCACCACACTAATTTTAAGGGCCAGTGTCCAGTGCAGCTCAGGGATGTAGCATGGGATGGGATGTGGGGAAGGAGAGGAGGAAACCCGCCACACGACCACAGGAGGCATGCAGACTCTCCGAGCACCACCCCAGCCGAGGATCGAACCGGAGAACCTCTTGCTGTGAGGCGATCTTTGAGAGCAGTCATGATCTGCAAAAAATATTTTTAAATTGATCAAACGACAAAAGTCATTTAATTCATTCACAAATGTCTGTTCGGAAACAAAGGAAGAAGGCACAAAATTTAGACCCTTATTGAGAACTTTATTTTGTACAGGTGACAGTTCAAGCGAGGATATATTATACACATTATTAGTTATTTCACTATCTTCTGTAACAGTTGTTGTAAATTGCATACCCAGTCTCCTATGTTTCCTGCCCCCCTGCGTGTTCTAGTTCTAAAGGGTCAACTAACGGTTTACGCTTGGCCACTGGAGACCCCTGGTTGGAGGGACATTCAAAGTCTGTAACCGAGGAAGTATCCTCGTCCGTAACACTACTGGTAGAGTAAGTGTTTTTCTTCGATATTGATCTTGGCCTCTTTTTCTTATTCACTCTACTACCTGAATCATAAAATCTCACATTTCTCTATGCAACAAAAGGTTTACCTTTCTCATAATCTGTCAAATCATGCTGAAACTTTTGTGTTTTCTTTTTTACCAATTGTGCCTCTAAAGTGGCTAAGTCCTTAGCTAATTCTTTCATGTGGTTAGAAAAAAATTGTTCATGTTCAAACACCTGGGCTTCTATACAGTTATTGTAAACTTCAGTAGTCTGTAACTCCACCATACGTTCGTAATATGATACAAGCGTGTCAACAAATAACATGGATGCATCATGTTGTGTTTTGGCCCAATCTTTTGTCAACTGTACTGCACATTTGTCTAGTATCTCCTACATTTGAGTTACCAGAATCGGACATATTAAGACCAAAGGCTTCCAAGTTGTCTTTGTCAGCAGACAAACCCTGTAAAATGCCCTGTAGATCCATGTTATATATCAAAAAGACTAAGGTAGAGTTTAGATAAACTGTACTATTAATCTAATAAAAGACCAAGGGCCCCACCTAGTTCTATTTGTTTAAACACAATACTGATAGATATGCACCAAGTCAAACTGGCATATGCAATTACTATTGTGATAAATTCTAAACTACAAAATTTTAAATAATATGACGAGTATTTCTATTCATGGTCACATTGGCTCTTAATATTATCAGCAGGGCCTGAAAAATCAGGTATCCATACAAAAAGAATATAGTCACTAGTCTGCAGGTTCACAAAAGTTCTTTGTACACAGTCGACCTTCGTCTCAACTGTAGGTCAAATCGGTGTATAAACCACACCTTTATGAAAGATTAAGGACCGTCCTACAACCTGCATATGAAATATACATTATATGAAAAATGGTCGACCTATGTCTCTACCGTTTTGCAGAGAAGACAAATAATAATATTTACAATCAATTTTGTGCAGTGAAAAGCCAAGTCCAAAATAACAATGCTATATAAAAAGATCACTGAAATATGAAAATCTGGTGAAAAACACCAATCTAAATCAAAAACTAGAAATAAAAGTTTTCAATATTCTTTATAGGACACCCAAACCAGTTTAATAACAAGCAGACTGTTCAGGACACTTGCTTCAACCTCATGGCAACATGCCATAAGTTTATTATTTAAAGAAATAATATCACACCTTTAATTTAGGTGATATTAATAATGAACATGAGCCTTTGTGATCTTGAATATTGGACCTAATACATCATATTATAGATTCTAAATATTGTCATAATATTACATATGCCAATATTGAATTTGGTACATATACATACAAATTAAATAGCTTTTGTCAATCCAAAAAAGTATTTAATCATGAGAGATTCATAATTATTATCTATGAACTAAGGCGTCAAGCTGATTAGGCTGCACAGCTATTTAGAAAAAGCATGACCCCTTCAAAGGTGTAGTCTGTTCCCTACTAATAACTAACTAAACATATGAAAACAGTTGTATTAAATAACCCGTATATAAGTACCCAAGGGATAGGCTATATGAGCCAAGTACAATCATGATATCATATAGCTGACGATATTTAGTTTATGTAACAAGGTGAATTCTGCAGCAATACACTGTGATGTAAAATAAATTATTCCATATCATATAAGATGCATACATAGACCTATAAGCAAGCACATAAAAATGAGCCCATAAAAATGAACTATAATGAAAAATCTCCACATCGTTACCAAAAAATCGTGACCCAGATCTCCAGTTTCCTCAAGTTTAAATCGTTCTCAATAGCAAGTCTCACACTAATATAGTTGTACAGCAGATAGTATAATAATGTATTTCAGGCAGCTCAAAAATAATAATAATTATTGGACCCATGCCCACAGTCTCAAGAAGAGTATTAAATCTCACACATCTGTTTGAATTTACAAATTGTGTCCAACTAATGTTGAAAACAAAAACGTGCAAGCCCATTTGATGAATACAAGATGGATTCCCTCAATTTCGTTGCAAAAATGTCAACGTATTCAAACAGAATACAATACTATTCTTCATGTAGCAGAACTATCACCATTGCCCCAAAAAGTAAAAAACACACAGTCACCTTCATGGAGTTATCATATCCAACTTATATTGAAACCATGAACGTTCAAGCCCATTTAAATGAATGCAAGATGGATTCCCTCAGTCTCGTCACAAAAGCATCAACATATTCAAGATAGATACAGTACTAATCCACACGTGAAAAAATATCAATTCACCAAAAAGTAAAAAACACACAGTCACCTTCATACAATAAACTCCATCCTATGTTTAGCCCAAAGGAACACGTAGATAGACCCCGGCCTGTTGAAACGCTGATAGATCCAACTGTTCCTATATAGCCCAATGTACTAAATCACAAAAAATGTTGGTTTATATAAAGTTGTAACAATACATTTTGAGCTTGAAAAACTTTCAGGCATAAAGATTGCGCAGATGGAGCTTTAGCTCACAAGTTCCAGGGCGGGAGAGAGAGTCTTGAGTATGCAAAACACCTAAAACTTATACATATATATATATATATATATATATATATATATATATATATATATATATATAGGGTCTACTTTATGTACTCAAAACACGAAAAACCCGAATCCAAATAGCGCGACATATAAAGAGCAAACCGCGAATACGTCGAACTTACTAAACCGTGAAATTTAAAACTTCGAACCGTCATAGTCAGCCAACCCACCACCCGCAACACACTACCTACCCAAACACAATAAAAAAAAACACATGCATACACTAACCAATACCCTACTTGTAACCCTAAATTAAAGCACCAAAACTCTACTGCTAACACTACACTAAACCCCACATACTATCTATGCACTATTCTTAACTCCTCCCTAACCCTAAGGTCGGTAATTATTGCACATTTACCTTATGGAGCTATACCGCAGATGGGCCAACTATGCGAATTCGATATTTCCACTTTTGTGGTTTCATTTGTTCGACATATACGCGGTTCGCTCTTTACGTGTCGAGCTATTTGGATTAGGGCTTTTCAGCTTTCAAGTGCATAAAGTAGACCCATATATATATATATATATATATATATATATATATATATATATATATATATATAGGGATTTATGTTGTACATTAGTTATACACACATGCCCAAGTGGTATGTGTTGTTGCTATTTTTCAGTCTAATACAATCTAAGTGATGTTATCCTTATTCCTTATTGCTCACTATATTTCACTCACCCCCTTCAACCTAGGTCACATTTCACTACTCTCTACAGCCTCCAACTCCATTTGTTTTTTGTTTTCCCCACTACCTAACCTTATTTAATGCATCTCTGCAGATCTTTCCTCTACCTCTTTCCTTCCTACTCACCTAAGCTACCCAAAGACACCCTACCCTGCACTCTTATAATATCCTTCCATCATTTTCCTTCTGTAACCATAATATGAACACATCTGTCATATTAAGACATCACTCAATTTCACTTCACTGTCTCTAACCATGTAATCTCTGATATCTCTTTAAATATCTTATTAGAACTGTGTCAGGTCTCATTTACCACATACTAATCTTTGTAACAAATATGACTTTTCATATTTTTCCTCACATATTATCTTCAACTGATGTTATTTTCTTTGCACTCTGCTATGAAACATATGTTCTATGCTCATTCTTTCACTCTTATGTTTGCACTGTAACATGATACTTTTTGATTTTTAAAATATCTGTGCATACTGCTTTGTAATATAGCATGATACATTGTGATTGAAAATATCTGAACTTCCTGTTTTTGTAATGTAACATGATATTTTTGGATTTAAAATATCTGTACTTGATTTTTGCAATATTATGATTGCAGGGCTTTTTTCCCAGGGCCTCCACTGAAAAAGGGCCCTTTCAGGCCTAGTCTGACTTTTCCAGTAAACAAATGTTAAATAAATAAATAAATAAATAAATAAATAGATACAGACACACATACATAAGTAAATAAATGAATAAATTATTGTAGCATTTGCATTTAGCTTGGCTAAGGAGCTGGGCTTTCTGCTCTCTCCAGAAAGTAGGACAGGTGGGTAAATCTGTTTTCTGTTTAAGAATGGATTCCTGGACCGAGAAGGGGTATTCTGTTTGCTTTTGTTTTATGAATTAAGTAATTAGGTTAGAAGTAGAGATTGACAGTGATCTTAATCTATATAATATTTGTCTTTCTGAGAGTCTGCTCTAAAGAGTAGGAAGGATGCCAGACTGATAAACGCTTAAAATATCATAGAGTCTAGAAAGAGTGTTGCTCTGGGGAAGCCATATGGCCTTGGGTAGAGTGTTGCAGTGGTCCTGGGTGATAGTGTTACAAACCTGAAAATGTTATTTGATGTCAATTCGAGTAGGTATAGGGTATGTTCTGAGGTGGAGGTAATTAAGGGGAGCCTGTATTCTAGTTATGGTAAGAGGATCCTTTTACCCATAGTGATCTGGCATAGTGGAGACAAGAAGTATGAGATGCTTTTAGCCCCTCCAAAAATGTATTGAGTTTAGCATTGCTGATTTGGATGTGGTATTTGAAGTTTAGCATGGGGAAAAATCAGATTCCTAGGTATCTATAAGTTTGCCAGATTAATGTGACTCATTGTTATTGTGTGTGATGTGCCGGGTAGAGTACTGTTTGCTGAGATGACATCTTTCTAACAGCATAGCTTTGGTTTTCTTGAATTTTCTATAAGTCTATTTTGCTGGGCAGGTCAGAAATGAATTTGTTTATATGTAGGATGAATAAAACTGAGGAAAGGATTGAACCTTGAGGGACACCTTACTTGATGAATAACAGGGAACAAAACGTTTTATAAGTGATCATATGAACCAGCCCAACTTAGTGAGGTTATAGATAAATTTACAGCAAATGAGTGAAAAATTTATGTAACCCAGGACAGCCTTTAATTAGATTTTAGAAATGTGTTTGACTCAGTGGAGTAATAATTTACATGGAATGACCTATCATAATACAACATCAGTATTCAATTAATTGAAAAACTAAAACATTTATACTGCTTCCAAACAGCTACAATAACCATTAGTTTGTAACATTAGAATACATTTTGATGTCTAGAGACATGAAACAGGGAAGTTCCTTATGCCTACTACTTTTTACATTGGTAAGTGAGACTTTAGCAGTCACACAAGAAACAGAGTGTCAGTAGTACGTTACTCCCAGAATTTCATTCTCCAATCTTATCATCATGGTTTGTGGACAATGAATTGATTTGGATTTTCATCCTGAGATGGCAGTTCCTTGGTCACTAGATATCCTTCAACATTTCTTACATTTCTTTGGTTTTAGACTCAATGAGCAAAAATCCTTTTTATTTCCTCTCTCTAAGAGCTGCAAAAAGAGAATGAATTCCCCTCTGGTATTACACTGCATGCAGGTGGTCAGTGAATGTTGCTGTTTAAGAATCACCATGACATAGCCTTTAAAAAGCTTACTAGATGCTAATATCCTTAATCTGCATACATCTGAGAGAGAGAGAAAGAAAACTCAGATTTGACATAAACTGAAGCTTCCGTTTTTGCAAAAAGCTGACGCAATTAAAATGGTGCTATTTCCAAAAGTTCTGTTTTACCTTCATCATCCCCTACAGTTGGAAAGGACCTTATGGGTTAACAAAATTCATAAATTATGTATGGCTTTTCTAGGAGAAAATAACCCTGCAATAGAAAAAAAAATATTGCCAAAGAAGGCAGGTGGGAACTCAGGGGCCTCATAATTTGATGGTGTTTGCTAGAACCTTAGTGGAGTGGCAGATAATCAGAACAACAATGATTCTTAGACCTATTTAGTTCTGGCTGGAACTATTGGTGTATCTCCAGTCTCAGGAAGATGAACTATACAGACTAAATAGAGTGTGGGAGCCATGTGGTCTTGAGAAATGGTTGTTCTTGATGTTGGATGTTACACTATACAATGATCATTTCTCTAACCAGGCATTACAAGTGTGTATAAAAGTTTACAAGGCAATACTTTCAAAATGTACCTGCTATGTAGATTTATTTGTAGTTAATAATGCAATAATTAAGGCTCTCTGTTGAAATGTCGGAGATCACAATGCCTTGCCCTGACACATTAAAAAAAGATTGAAATGCAGAAAAAGAGCAATTTTTGAACTTTGCTCTTCTCCTTTAAACTTGTTTTTTTGCAGGGGGAAGCCTTCACACTTCCCTGTCTTATATATACCAATGTTTAGATTGCCATACCTAAGAGTAAAGGGACTATTTTGAAAAATGGCAGTCTTGGGCTTAGACTATGTAGTCCAGATTTTCTGCAATGTCTTTATATTATGAGACTCACATTCCAGGTCCAGATATTTTTAATGGCTACAATTTAAAAATACAGCAAATTTTATTATAATGATTAAAAAGAGACTGTATTAAAAGATTTGTGTGCATGTATAAATTATCAAAGTAGTAGCAATTTACAGCAAACTTAGCATAACAATGAAAAACTAATGATCAAAAGCTCACTCAAAATAGCAGAATGATTTTTGTACATTAATGAAATGTACAAACACAAAATGAAAAACTTTTTATATACCCATGCACACAAATTTGTGGAAACTTTTGTAGTGATTTGAGTTTTTTTTTGTTCACCAGAAAACCATTTTGTTCTGCCACTTTGGTAGGACCCTTATATTTCCTGTTTCACAGATAAAAGCCAGTCATACGGGTGATATTTGCCAGTTAGCCATTAATATATTTTTTAAAGTTGTCCTAACTTTCTCCAAGTTCATCTTCTAAATGCAAGATTGTGCCAGTGCTCTATCCCAATTGGCTGACTAACTGTATCCTAGCTACACTTATTCTTCTCTCCTTCTCACCATCACTTATGACTAGTCTACTCTAATTACATCTTACCCTCTTTATCTAACTTTCAAGTTCAGTTCCTCCACAAATGCCTTTACCTCCATCTACCCTCCTAATGATCAACACATGCCTACTTTTGTACCTATGACATTGCTAGTGCATTGGTACACTCAAACTGCTTTGGATATTAGCTGACTGATTTATATTGCAATGTATTTAATACATTGTAAGATGTTTATTATGTAAGATGTGTTTGTGTTTGTAAATCAGTATGTAACTATAAAATATTTTACCTGACACATCTTTTGTCCAATTACCATACTTGCTCAAATTTGATTTATGTTAATGGAGCTTTTCTCCTTAGGTCACCATTGAAAAGGGGTCTTCCATGGCCCAGTTGGGCAATTCTGGTAATCAAATGCAATAAATAATAAATAACTCTCTCCTATTGGTGGTTTGACATCTAAGCTCACTGAAGCAAGGATCATCATCTCATGAACCATGTATATGCTTCAGCACAGAAGATAGTAGCTACAGGACATTTGTATCATTTAACAATCCCAAGCACATTTCCTTGGCTGATTTTTTTTCATTTACTTACTTAGTTTTGTTAACCAAGTTATTTCTGCTATGCATGGCCTGTTATTATGTGAGACTTGAGGTGGTATTCATATTGTTAAGGGGAAATTTGGACATGACTTTGGAGAAATTTACTACCCTTTGTATTTTTCATTTCGGAAAGGATGGTGGAGCAAAGCAATAATGCTCATATCAAAAATATGCTGGAAAGTATTGTACTTGTTAATGATAATAGTGATAATAGAGGTTTATTAAGTCTGGGGTGTTCACAAATCTTTACTGTGCTCAAAAGAACAACTGGAGCTTCAGGGGTGACAGACAAAATGATTTTGGATCGACAAGGTGGAATAAGTTGGCAAGATGTTCCTGGTAGAAAGTGAGCTAATGGTGTTTCTTTTGGTATGTCCATCAGACTCAAACACTGACTTGCTCAATGATGATGTGAGTATGGTTAAAGAGCAAGGTGAGTTACTGATGCAGTACCAGGAAGTGGAATAACCTCCCAGTTAAGTACCTTGAAATCACGGCAGATGCAGTAGCTTATCCAGCATCAGTCCAAGAGAACTATGTTCCAACCACCTGAAAAAAAATATTACATCCTGCCTTTACACAGAGGAGGACAATCTGCAGAGCTTTTAAGCTACAGGCCAATTGCTGTCCTTCCTCCCTTCTCTAAAACCTTAGAAAGATGCATTCACTCAACTGCTTTAACACCACACAGGTAACAATATCCTCTCTTCTATTCAATATGGATTTAGAGCAAGTCACATAAGCACAACTGCCCTTGTGGATTTTGTGAATGCCATCAACTTAATAAAAGCAAAGGCAAAATGGTTTCCTCACTATTCTTCTATATGTTAAAGGCAAACTACTCCAAATACTTCACTGTATAGATTTTCTCATAGTCCTGCCTCCAATGGTTCAACAGCTATTTAACCAACAGATGCCAAGCTGTAAAGTGTCAGTCTCTATCTTCGTTTCTTCAGGCATCTCAGGTAACTCAAGAATCTATGTTAGAACACCTACTGTTTAATATTTTCATAAATCATCTCCATAAAGCATCCATGCACGCATTCCTTCATTTAGTAAGAAATAACTCACATTTGTGTATCTGGCAATCTGAATAAACTCCAAACCGTTACCCAAGAGTCCCTTCCTTCCATTGAAGCTTGGCTAGACAGCTACCATTTTTTGCTAAACCCTACAAAAAAAAAAAAAAAAGAAGAATTAATCAATACCTCACTGTACCTAGAAAAAAAACTACAGCATCTGCCTATCCACTACTATCACTGCTTTCTGACATTCCTGTACTTGTAAATCTCCATGCCAATGAAAACTCCAAGCTAGAGAATGCTACAACAAAACTGCCAGGTTTGACTGCAGTCTCCTTTATAGGGTCTGGCATTGCACTGCCCTGAAAAAAACTTAACTGGCTTGAATTACCTAATCACCTCAGCTACTCACATCTACTTATAGCCTACAACCTTGTACATAAACCAAATCTGTCTACCCTCCAGAAGTCTACACTAAACAAACAAAGCCTTACTATCTACTAATGAAGCCAGTACCTCAACAGGGGAATCACTTTATTACCCTCACATCCTCAAACTCATTACCTCTATTACTGAAACTCAATAACAGTCTGTCCACATTCAAAGACCAACTCCACCTCAGGGACCATTGGCTATGCTCATGCTCCTCACCAGGCTAATTCTAATCCAAACAACTCTCTCCCTTGCTACTATTGTCACACATCTCTCTCTCTCTCTCATCTTCTATAATGTACAGGCTTTAGTAATTAACAGTGAAAACTTAATTGCAATTAAAATGTATATAGTGTGACTCTCTTCTGACTACTGTTATATTCTCTATTCCTAGACTAACACTTGTTGACACTGTTGCCCAAAACTAACATTGTTATGCCTACAACTTATTACTTATTACCCTACCTGGAACATTACCTGAATGCAACCTGAATAACTTATCTAACTCCCACTTTAATGCAGGTATCTACATGCCAACTCATGGATGTCCATATTTACAACAGTTCTACTGCAAATGCTTTTACAGAATATATAACATTTCAGCATGATACTGTGATTGTGTCAGTGTAATGTATTGTATTCTCTCTCATTTAATCTTTACTGGAATGGACCCCATTCCTAAGTCATGACATAATTAAATTACATGAAATCAGTATTGTTTCAGTCTTTGATGTTAGCCAATGTACCCAAACCTGCATCCTTCTGCAGTTCATTGGCAGAGTATTTAAGTATAATTATAAATTATGTTGTATTAGTTGTGTTGCTCCTTCTATTTTTGGAATTGCCTAGGTATCTTTTTCCCACATAGCTCTCATTTCTGCTTGCAAATCCTGGTACTTAAGACTTTGTGTCTCTCAGTATTTAAGATGCTGTAATTTCAATGATCAATATTACTTTTGTATTTTTTCTTGAACATGCATATCTGTTTTCCTTGCCTTTATTTTTTTTAACTGTTAGCAATGGTTGATCCCACATGCATCTCACCCACTCCTATTTTGTAGGGTTTCATGGTAATATAGCCCCTGTTCTATTTCCATATTTATCAACAATCTCCCATCTGATCACCCTCAGATACCTCTAATTCTTTATGCAGATGACATGGTCATCTACAGGTGAAATGAATCCCACTATATTATATAAACCAAGCTCCAAGATGACTTTTAAACCCTCAACCAATGGCTGATAGGCCAGAAACATACACTCAGTCCTTCAAAAAGAAAAGTAATGCTATCTGGAATCAACCAAAAATAGCCAAAACACCTAGCTTTCTTATTATTAAAGATGTTAAGAATCTTACCATAAAAACTACCACATCCTTCAAATACCTTAGAATTTGGCTAGATCAACCTCTTAGCTTTCAACTATACATTCAAAACACGTGTAAAAAGATGAATACACTACAGTTATAGGCAAACAAGCTATCACCTCTTCTATCCAAGCCAGCTAAAGCTGCCACAGGTAACAAAATGTTTTTATCTCACATATGGGCTACCATTAATACTTGCAGCCTCAAAGAAAATTGTCATCACCTTGCACACTATCTCCAATAAAATCTGCAAGTTCATTACTATCTCCTCACTTAACAAACACCACTCCCTGATGCTAGAGAATGTTAAATGGCTTCCAGTATATTTCAGAGCTATCCTCCTACTATGGTAATACTAGGCTAGCTGCCTTTGTGGGCCATCTTAAGCCTACCCAATTACCCCATGTGAGAATTAAACCTTGCACCTTGTGCTTATAAGGTAAGCACCTTAACCATTATGCCAGTACTAGGATCACTAATTCAAAAAGTGCATTCTCCTGAGACATCTTCCCCTCTCACTCATAAACTTTTCACCAAATCCCCACATATAACCTGAGGGGTACCTCTCAATCTCAATCCACCCTAATAACTCCAAAAACCTAAACTTCATTGCACTGACTATGCATTCTCCATCTTAGCAGCTAAACTATGGGACTCCATTCCACTCTCAATCAGAGGCATCCGAATATACTCAAACTTCAGACAACAGGTCAAGAAACACTTCTCCTATCAAACAAAATGCAGCTGCACTCACACAGGTCATGTTACATGAACCCTGCAGATCTTTCATACCCTTTTATCCCAATTTCATCCTTCCTTATCTCATCTTGTCACCCACTTACTTAACCCATTCCCTCCAGTACAGATCTTTTGAGTGTGTACCTTTAACTCCCCGTGGGAGTGGCTGGAGTCTTTAAAAAATGAAGTTATCATCTTACAGTTCTAACAAATACTCATCAACAGAGGTCAAATATCAATACAATTGTGTTTGCTATCAAGTATGCTTTAAGATGAAATATTCTGATACCTTGTATGTAGCATGGTTTTGTTATTATTGAACATGCAATATTTGACTCCTAGAGGCACAGTAGGAGGTAACTGCAGAAACGCCTGGAAGCACAGTCAGCTGTAATGAGTTTTGCCTCTCATTCATCCTACTTCCCTCTCTGTTTGCATCTTTCACACACTTATATCCTTTCTAATCCTTTCTCTTCCCTCTGCATGTCTCTCTCTCCATTTCTCTGTCTTCCCCCTATGGTATTCTTTCCTGCAACTGTTCTCACTTGCCTCTTCTAATGCCTTCATACCTCTCTATATAATGATATGCTGATATCCCTGTAGCATAAGCCGTCTCAGTCATTATGGCTACATCTTATCCAAAAAGCTCTGTTAAGCAAAATTCCGCTTTTCCATCCATGTTTTGACTATGTAAACTGCTTCTTAAACTAAATGATGTAACATATTTTTGCATTGTAAATGTGTATAGGTTTTATAGTATATCCTTGTATCTGTAAATATGTTTTATTCATGTTGTATGTGATCTTGTTTACTTGAGCTGTTACTGCAAATGGTGCATTGATTGAGATCAGTGCACTACCCCAGTAAACAAAAATAACATGAATCATGCATTTTCTGAATAGGAATTATGTAATTCTAATGTCTGGTATATATATTTGACTATAATCTGCAGTATTTTATCAAAAAATCAAAACATTTACAAGAATCATTGCAAACATATGGGGCAAAATCAGGGATGTTCTGCAAAATCAGGGATATTTGGGTGTTAGTACACAGTCAAGTGGCCATCAATCTTGTGAAAGGAAATCATTTTGAATTCTTGAAGGTACACTGTCATTTTCTCTGTTCACAAATTATTAATGGTTTACTTAAAGAGGAATGGCACTGATATGTGTTGCTGTCCTTTCCAATGCAAAACATTTCAGGCACTTTCAAATATTTTCTATTCTCATGCTCAAATACTTAAGCAGCTTCTAATATTTTCTTTTTTCATGATCAAATACTTAATTATTAAGATCTGACCTAATGTAGCTATGTATTCTCTTTGAATTCTTAACATAAAATATGCAATCATAGGAGAATATTAAATTCTGGGATGAAAACTCATGCTGTGCAATGTGGTGTCTAGAAACAGCATCAGTATATTTGTTTCTTATGCCATAAAGCAGAAAAAATGATACAGCACAAAAGAAAAAAAAATTGCTTGACTTAGTTCCACAAAACATGTTTTATTCACACATTCACATAAATTACGCTGCAGTAGTTAGCTTAAATAACTATATTACTATTAATGTGATAAATGAAATATGCATGAAATATATTCAGAATCAAACACACAGGTTGTTCATTTGAAACCTGCAAGTTAAGTAGATCAAGACCTTTTCAAGAACTTTTCTTGACTATCTGATTAAAAATGAAAGCATTCTGGCTTAGACATGGGTTATGTTCGCACACATATAAAGCAAAAAGAAAAAAATCAAGGGGTGGTTAAATGTAAATCATCAGTGAGCATTTAATAAATTCTGATTACTGTATTTTATAAGAATAAATGTAAAAGGAAAGATGTGAGAAAGCTGAAGCCTGAAGAAAATAATTTGAATTAGAATGCAGTGTGGCATCTCAGCATCTCAGCATGAATATTAGTGAACGATAACCCTTTGCAATGTGGCCAGGCTTTGATTTCCAGCATTGGCATTAATGCCAGAAATTGACTAACGCAGTCTAGTCAAGTCAATTTCAAGTGCTAGGCAACTGCTCTGTTTTTATATCCTGCGGTTTCAAAGAACACAGTTGGAATCTTGACTGTGCTGATGTGAGAATAGCCTGGAACAGAATTTACTGTCTACAGTCTGAGTTGTTGACATGCATAGCGTTGCTTCTTAACTGTTGAATCTGGATAATACTTATTTAACAATTTTATTCTTAATTGCAAAAAGTTTGATAAAAAATATAGCATCAGGAAAAGGTTTTGTTGTTACAGACAAGGAAATATTTTTAATGAACATAATCTAACAAGGAAATATTTTTAATGAACATAATCTAAAATAACCAATGAAGTTTAATAATTCAGATATCCATATTAAAATACCTTGTGTTTTCAAATGTGTGATAAGCAGGTAACTAAACCAACTGATGAAGATTAAGAATTCAGATATCTATATTTAAAATATCTTGTGTTTTCAAATGCATTAGCCATATTAGGTGATGAGCAGGAAAATCGTGCCCTTATTATAAGCTTTAAACATTCATCAGCTATACTACACAGATTTCTGTAAGGCAGTCGAACTGTCCTAATTTACTAGTTATAAATATTTACAAACAGAAAGTTGGAACATTCATCGAAACAATATCTTCTTCTGTACATTTTTAATGTCAAGCAAATCTGATTTCAGATTTAAATACAGAAAAAAGTGTATTTATTTGTCAGCCTTTTTGTTCTCCTATATTTGACTGGTGAATCTGGCCCTTGCTTAAAGGCTGCAACAGATCAGGAGACAAATATTTTTTAAATCTTACAAATGACATTGATTAGATAGAATTGAGGACCATTTTCTAGAACTTGTGTCGACATGTGTATTTTGGGATATTTTTTAAATTTGTTTCCTGCTAAGACAGGAATACTAAGCTACAGCAAATCAAGCTTTAGTGTAAAACATGCAGCTCTGAAAAAACTAGGACAATCTCATTCCATTTTGTTCTGTATCTTTAAATTGTGCGTCCTAACTTCTTTTTTGTATGTAATGCCTTGGAATTATTTTAGCAATTATGTCTGTTACTGACTAACATAGGTAGTATGTTCCAGAAGTTCTGAGAATGAGTTCATTCTTACACTAATCTGTTGTGCCTATCTTTCCTGCTTTACAGATCAGTTTCATTTCAGAACTACACAAACAAAAATGTGTATGCTTCATACAGAGGATTATGATTGAGTCTCCCATAGTAACTTGCTTATTGTATATTTGAGACATGAATGTCAAAAAAATTCATCTGAAGAGGGAAGCTCGAGAGGTGAATCTCAGCATCCATGTTGAGAATGCACATTGTTAAGCTACTATCAGAGATCCAATCATAATTTTTTTAAGTACATCTAAATTTATCTGCTCCAGTACTTCTAGTTACAGGAAACTAAAACAAACAAAAAATGCGAAGTGTTGTCTCAGCTTTGATAGCCAGTAAAGTAGATGGGAAGTGCTGTCAGAAAGACAGCAGGAGACATCCTTATGTATTCCCCATCTAAGGGAAGCTGTCGGTTCCCAAATACAATTTTATTGGCTGCAATGTTGTAGACATCATGCATAAACAGAGTTAAAATAAAGCCATTTCATTTTTCTGCAGCTGTTGTTTACTGGCCCGCACTGTCAGCTTTTAGGCCTAGCATCAGATATGACAGTACAGAAGGCTATTTGACAGTCATTGAGCATCTTTCCATTCATTGTTAAGATTAGATTGCTTGCTTGAGTAGTGACAAACCATGGTGTCTTTTAACAAATATTGGACCATATGCACAGAGCTCCATTAACTACATGAATATTAAGTGAAATTAATATAACTTTATTTACGATCGCTACAATACCTTCCATTAATTAATTTTGTACTTCTTTGGTTGGGCTAGGATTTGACTTTTCAGTTGACTTGTTTGTTATTTGGAAGTTGATAAGACATCCCAGACTAAACATCTGTTTTACATATATGATGACCAGTGTTATTCTTCAGTGACTTTCACAGTTTTTCAAATTGTGCTCATGGACAGCATAAGAATCATACACAGGTCTAGTAGATAGACCACTTAACTAGAGCTCTTTATAAAGGGCATGAAATGCTATTTAACTCATTACTTTCTACAAGAGTACAGTTATCAAGAAACCAGAGTTCCTGTGTATCCTGTAAGAGTACACTCAACTTTACTGGGGACTTCCCTGTACTCCTGAAACAAGTATACGCATCACTATTTCCAAAGTCTAATTTCTAAATTCTCAGTAAAGGTACATACAAAAAGCTAAGGCAGGAAGCTGGAACCTCCAAGCTCATATGATTTGTCAGGCACAATGCAGAAATGATTAGCACAAGATATGCAGAGGAGTTATTAAGGACTGTTTGCAAAAACTGTTATAAAAATATGACATTTATATGTTTACATGAATAATGCAAAAATGGAGTGTGAGTCTATCTTGGTGGTGATGGAGTATTCAAGCAATGAGTAATGTGAAAACGTTTGGCAAAACATGTATGACTATTGCCCATAGTTTTACAACTGTATTAATTTCATAAAAGCTGAGTGATCTACAGTTCAAAAAAAAAAAAAAAAAAAAAAAACGTAAGAAAAGTCCAATAAACTCACAAAAAGAAAGAACACACCAATTTGAACCAAAAAGCTGAAGAGGATACCAAGTTAATAGTGCTAACGGAAACTGGCTTTAGTTGATCTACAGTTCAACAAATGGCACCATCTTGTACAATCTTATACAAAGCATTAAGGCACACATTGTTGCCACTGATACTTGCCATCAAACACGTGCAGGTTTGTAGATTAATATGGTTTTGAAGTATTATGAAATTATAATATGCATAATTTGCATAGATCTGACAATATCAAAAAACAGCAGTATGGTATCCCCTTTTGTCATACATCATTGCAAAGTTCTTGAAGAGGTGAACAGTTCTGTCACTGATATTTTGGCTCTGTTTTGCACACTTACAAGCATATAATAAAACCAGGCAACAAGTTGCTTGCAGTAAAAGGTAAACGCTCCTAATTCAGACGACAGTGTATCATAAATAAATTAACCACAAAAAGGAGCGAAATGGCTTTGCAGTAAAAAATCCAGTTCCCAATGTAAAATAACAAAAACTAAAACAGCAAACCTCTATTTCCAAAGTAAAACAGCTTTTTCAGCTCATAAAAGTAGTATGCTGCAAAGTAAAGCAAGTGTAGCTGGTTCTTCAACCCAAGAATGCACAGTATAATCCAAACGAGGACTTTAATAGCTAGCTAGAGTTAAGCGCGTTGTTGAAGTTTTGAAAAAGCCATTTGGTGAAAGCGCTTAACTCTAGCTAGCTATTAAAGTCCTCGTTTGGATTATACTTTTGTGCGATTCTTTTTGGGTTGAAGAACCAGCTACACTTGCTTTACTTTGCAGCATACTACTTTTATGAGCTGAAAAAGCTGTTTTACTTTGGAAATAGAGGTTTGCTGTTTTAGTTTTTGTTATTTTACATTGGGAACTGGATTTTTTACTGCAAAGCCATTTCGCTCCTTTTTGTGGTTAATTTACTTACAAGCATATATCCATTCATTTAACCATAACCCTAGCATTTTGTTTTAAATAAAATACATTTTTTCTTTCATAAATTTGCTATACAAAAATCAATATCTACAGACAGACTTTTGATAGTAACACCAGTGTATAGTCCATTGTCTACCAAAGAGGTAACATATTATAAATTGTTTGTAACTCACTCCATTTGTCAGATATTATAAAACTACTGAAATGTGGTTCAGTAGAGGATTTTAAAGGAAAGCTTTCAGGATGCAAGTGGTTTCCAATCTTTAAAGATCTTAGGAAGCAAAGGTGTTAACTTGTGTCAGCATGTGTATTTTGGGATGTTTAATCCAGAACAGCAGAAGGACAATTAACTAAACTATATTTCAAGACCAGTCTTAACAGTCAAAATTCCTTTATTAAACCATGCAGTTCATTCATTGCTGATGTACACTGATTACATAATGTGATTGGTCTCCTCTCTAGCCTTGCTGGCACATTACAAATTATGTCTGTCAATAGCTAAATCATAAACTGTTTTCTTAGTAACTGTCAACTTTCTAGTAAAGCAAACCAATGTGTCAATTGTTTTTTTTAACACTGAGCCATTATTACAAATGTGTTCTAGCCTTTCTGTTTGACTGCCTCTTTCTATCCACTGGTTAATATATTCTTTTGCTGTGTCCTCAAAAACGCCATTGCTGATCAATGTATTACCTTCATTGGTCCATTGTTTCATAGGTGCAATATCCCAAGGATTTTTACTGTTATGATATAGTCGTCTACAAATCAGACACTCACAGGCTGGCCCTGTCCATTACGGACATAGGTACCAAACAAGGGGTAAATTTGTGATTTCCCATCCAGTGCTACAGCTTACATTTGAAAAGGTTTAGGGATGAGCTTTGCTTCACATGGATGGGAAGCCTGTTCCAGAGAAGGGTAATCCTTAAAACATATTTACCTGTCCCTCCATCATGTCCTCTTTATGTCATAGATAAGGTTTAGGTCCTTAGAACAGGTATTTCTAATGCTATTTATTCATGGATGTGCAATAAGTCTGTCAGTGTGGAATCAGAGGATGGCTTATAGGCTAGGCATAGATCACCATGCAGCAGCTTGCAGTAGACTGAGTGCAGGGAAAAGGTTTTGAGATAGTCCACATAGGGTTGTTTTTTCACTCCATGTATTTTTTTGTGAGGAACCTCTGAGGTCTTTCAAGCTGTTTCAAGTGCCTGGTCAGGTACATGCTGAAGAGCATATTGTACGTATTGATTGGCCTGATGAGGGGTGACCCATCCTAATTTGCAGTCATCTACTTAACCTATATACATATATGGCTCAAACTATATTTTTCAGCATTGTAACTATACAGTGGTTTTCCATAGATGTTTTAACTGTAGTAGCATCAACGTGGTTTATGTAGGGGTTTGTGTTACCTGCCACAGATTTTATGTAGAAAGACATCGAGGAAACTGTCAATCCATATCAAAGAATACTGTGCAGTCATATTTAATAAAGAGACAAATAATGCTTTAGGCAAGTACAGTCAAGTATGCACAGGGTTCCAGAAATTTGTATTTCTAGTTTTAGAACAGGTTGATTTACTTTATGGAGATGTGGATACTTTATTGTAGTTTCTTGAGTTAAAGTGGCAGTTATTCCTAAATGCAGAGGTTTTCCCAGGACTGAATGAAACTCTATTAGGTGTGATTTGCGATGGTTGAGGTAACCTCCTCACCACTAACTATTTTTTCAAAGAATTTACAGGTTCACTAAAACAATTAACTGGTTGTCTGTGACATTTTATTACCTTTTGACTTGCCTTAGCTCAAAGGCTGAGTTTCTCATTTACAGCTGATTTAAAGTTGTTTTCACATTTTATTCACTGCTTACTTTGCACCAACAAGGATGTGTAAGGTACTGCTTGCCAGTTGCATACTCATTTCTAAAAATGTTTATCTGAAGAAGTTCTAAAGTGCTCAGCACCTGTTCTGCTCTACTTTTTCTTATTTGCATAATCAAAGAAGTTTTTTTGCATTTAGTTGATCTTCTTTTCACTATTTTTTTCTTTTGTTTAATATATACATATATCTTTATCTATACACTATATATATAGATAGATTTGATTAGCTATAGATATAGATATAGTTAAAAACAGATATGTATTTATACATATACATACATACATCAACTCTGCAACTGCACAAACCTGTACAAAGGAGAAAGTAGGGAAAATGCAAACCTCACTTTCTTGCTCTTCTCTGAGTTTTGCCACCTTGACACAAAACTGATGACTTTTTGGAACCAACTTTCTGAGTATCACTCAACATGCCTTGCAACTACTCAGACTTTCACAGAATGTCCAGATTTTTGTCTCATATTTTTTTGGTCTGCTCCTCATAACATTTGTGGTTTTCTGGAAAATCATTGAGGATTGAGGTTAATAAATAATGACAGCAGTTTGATTTTTAGACTTCATATCATTCAGAAAATGCATTCTAACATAAAACGTTTTATTCTAGTAAGGCAGAACAGTAGTTAAAATTTGTCCCTCTTTTTGGACATTTGCCCCCTGTTATTTTTGGCTTTATCCAGATTTCTTGTGCCTAAAAGTTGAGAGCTATGTCACCCAACTATCTAGCAAAAAAAAATTATTTATCTTCACTTGTCCATTGGATTACCGATAGTGTAGACTACAGGTTATACAACTGATTTTGCCTTCATCACCATTCATCTCTTTCGTCTGAAATCTAGACTTTTATATAATGGACCATTGCTATATATGACACATCACGTACCCCCATATTAAGAACATAGGGTAGTATTATTAGTCTTGTACTGCACAAATTCACAAGGTAAATGATGATTCACAGGTTGACCTATTTGAAAATGCAGTAAGTGTGAATGAGATGTGTTAGTTTTCACATATGTGAAGCCAATGAAGAACCTCCAATGTAAACTGAGGTGAAACCATGTAAAATTGGTTAAGCAGTATGCAGGACTCTGTGCATCTTTTCCACATGTGTATAACTGCTGCCTGTCTTTGTAAGTCTTTGAGTTACCTTTGTATGTTTTCAAACTTTGCTGCTGAGACATAATGGTGAGAGCACGCATGTACCCAGGCTCAGAAGCACTGGTTAGCAGCTTAAAGCAGTTGTGCATGAGCCTGCCTGAGGAGGTGTTGTGCTGCTGCCATTGGTTGACCACTATTGCTATCACTCATAGAACAAATGATAGAGGGAGCTGCAATACCACCATCAGTCAAGGGTTATTTCATTTGCACCCCACACATGCAAAGAATTATGTTATGCAACAAGTTGTGAACATTCTGCACAGAGTAACATGGTCATACTGAAGAGCACAGTCCCCCAGACTCATCCAGGCAGTTGAGATAGGTTTTCAGTGGGCTAAGTAATTGCTCAGTAACTATCCATATCTAGAATATGGTAACTGGCTATTAGCCAGTGTTCAAGTTGGTAGCCTGTGCCATCTAAAAAACATAATGAGAAGGTGACACACGAAGATGGAATAGTTAGTCATTAAATCCATATTCAATACACAGAGGAATAGCTATGGGGAACAAAGTTTAGAGTACACTTCACTACTAGGTGTCCAATTAGTACCCTGCCATGCAGGAAGTGGCAGTACAGCAAACTTGTGTGCCATAGGTGGGAATCAAGGGTACTGCCTGGATGCTGGGATGATGCCTTGGTAATACAGGCATACACATCACACACAACTTGTCAGTTGATGGAATTATCTTCCTTCTTTTTATGGCAACTTTCTCCCATGGTTCAGGTGGGGCCTAGATAGAAACCCAAGTGCAATCTATAGCAGCAACCATCTCAGAGAAGTATGCCACTCCACAGAAAGCATGAATGATAGTGGCACAGTCCTGTGGCATTACTCAGAAATAGATATGCGTATCTGCAAGCCTAATAATATATCGAATATCTTCTGCAGTATTCATGAGGCATAAGACTGTGAAATACCTAACATGTCCCCAGTCTATCTTTCAAAAGGTCCCTGTGGCAAGTATAGTAAAGGCTATACATACCTAAGTATCCAAAGGAATATGAAGACCACATTCCTTAGTTCTAGTTTGTGGGCCATACAAGGTCACCAAAAGTCCTTATAATGCCGCCCTCCATTCTAAATGGTCAAGCAGCTCTTTCACCTCAAGTTCTAATGTATCACTTTTAGTCTGCATGCCTACTTCTGGGGTCACTGAGCACAGCTCCTTCCACCAGGTTGCGGTATGATGAAAGCAAGCATACAAGTCAGAATGCAATACAGCAACATTAGCAGTAAAACCAAGCATCTTTGTCCCGTTGCAGTGGCAAGAAAAGGCTTTGCTTCTCTTTTTATAGTGCATCTGCACAACATGCATTTGCAGGGCAAAATGTGACTCTGAACAATAAAAATCAGGAAAGGCACTTTATTATAATACCACGGGCACAGCATTTGTATGGAATTTCTTTTTTTAATATTCTTATGCAGTCAGTCGCAAACAACATTCTCTTCAACTGCAATAATCAAACTTACCCATTTTGCATCCCTCATTTTCATTGTTTGAAAGAACAAAGAATAGGAATCTGTACATATAACATAATTTCTCCACATTGCATCAATGCATCGAAAATGAGTCACTCACCATTGCTTTTTTCATTATCAAAAGGCATAGCTTGAATAACCAATAAAAACAGAAAAAATGTTTTCTTTTGCCTCTGCACCCCATGTGGTATGTGCATGGTCCCCATAGTTTCCTCACTTATAAATACTAACTCCACAATAATTTTATAGAGGGGGAAAAGTGAAAAAAACACTACAGTGCACTGCTATCTCATACAGTATAAGTCACTGTGATTTAAAAAAATCATGATAAAACAAAATTGCAGAAATGCAGCTCACACTTAGATACTGCAATGAAGTATAGATATAGACATTTAGGATACAAGATTCCATTAATATAAAATGGATCAGTGTCAGCTTAATTCCACTGTGACTCTGGTACTAGGAATGTTAAAATCTCTTCATTTGATTTGTTATATGTATCTGGATTGCTGTGTGTATTGCAGTTGACAAAACACTGTATTATATATTCTGTCTGATTAATATTCACGGTGAATGCATTATATTTTTTGGCTTCTTCATTCCAGTTTACTACTCTTTCATGAGAGTTGATTTAGAGCTAGTAATCTACAGCACTGAACGTTAAGCCTTGGACATTACATATTTCTGCCTTGTATGAACAACAAGAACAAATGACTTTCCTTACCAATGATTTCTGCTGTGGCCATTCTTTTTTTTTTCATCAGTTTCATTTCTGAGATAGTGTTAACGCAGAATGGGTGAACAATATGATTATTGCTGTAGAGCAGTACAAGGTTTGCAGTTGTATTGATATGCAACATCTGGGGAAAAAGATTAAAGGACTCCTCTGCCAATTGCTTACAGCTGAAGAAATTGTCTTAATAATGTAAATGGCTAAGAACTTTTCAGTTTTAGATGACAGATAAGGCTAGGTGAAGGAAGCTCCAATTTAGGCAGATTTACCCAGGGATTCAGAAACTTATCTAACAAAACCACATAAGGTACACTGCACTAATGTCAAGTTGAATGATGTGACTCAAAGGTAATTATCAAATATGAAGGAGGCATTTAGTACTCCAATTAACTGATTAAGAAATCCATTTGCAGAGATGACAGTTCCAGCAAGTAGACAACTGTACTGCAGAAGTTGTTACAGAATTCTGTAGAAGCAGTTGTGGACATTTGGCACAAATATGCACAACTACAAAAGCAGTCTTGCAACACTGTGGGGATTGCTGTGAGTCATTACACATGCCTCATGGCAAGGCCTTTACAAAGTTTAAATGGGGAGAAAATGTAAGTACAGGAATGTCTGAAAGGGAAAAGAGCAAGGAACACCCAGAAGGAAACAGGAAAGGAAGGAGCAGGAATATAGGGGGGAAGGGAAGGGAAGCTGACTACATTTCTATGGAGATTTGTCCAATGGACAAAAGTGTGAGGGAGATATCACTGAAAGCCACTTTCAGAGATCATTGAGTATTACACTTTTCTCCACTGTTGTGCAACTTTGGAGTTGGTGTATATAATTTAGTGGTGGAGGCTCACCACACATGGAGGGGTGAGGGGGCTTGCCCCACTACAAAAAAAAAAAAAAAACTTGTTTTGCAATTTGCTGAAAGTGGATTTCAGTAATACATTATTCAAGCTAAAATCATGAATTTGGAAAAGATGGGTATTTCTTTGAGCTAGGTACCTGTTTTTTATTTATCTTCAAGAAGGATTAATAGGAAAGGATGCAAGGGGAATTACAGAATGGAAGGGATGGGACCATGGCACATAACAAGGATAAAATACAAGGAATAACAGGGAGATGTGCTGGCACAAAAGTGGGGGGGTTGTATTGGATAGACCATGTACTGACAGAGAGATAATAAGTGGTAATGGAGAGAACTGGGCAACAAACTGGTGGATGTGACACACAAGGAAGGAAGACGTCATGATTTGGAATAAAGTGGTGCCTTGACTCCATTTCACCACCATGACTGCCCTCTTCACTGAATCCTGCCTTGGACAGCACTCAATGCAGTCACAGGCAGCTGTGTGATTCTGGCAGTTCTTGAGGATAGCCTCTAGGTGGGTAAAATGTGTGTCAAGCCAGTGGACCGCATTCTCCAGTATCACCTCCTCCATCTCCTGACAGTAACATAATGTGACTTACCAGTGGTGTCACCTGATGGTATGACACTATGCACCTCCAGTGATCTGCTGACAGAGACCACCCTTTGCCTGTATCTCCACCTCTAAGGCTACTGAGCACAGCTCCAGTCACCTGGTTGATGTATGATGAAAGAAAGTAAGTTAAAATGGGATACTGAAACTTTAGCAGTAAAAACAAGCATCTTTGCCAGTTGCATTGACAAGAAAAGGCTCTGCTTCTCTTTTTGTTAATGCAGCTACACATCATGCATTTGCAAATTTCATAGGTGAATCATTTTTTGTATCTGAATGCAAATCTCATAATGTGAAGTACCTGGCTTGAATGCAAACGGATACTTGCTAATCTCACTGTAGCTATTGTGTTATATTCCCTGTGTGTATATTATATATGCTTCATACTTGGCAATCACACTGTAGATATTGTGTTATATTCCTTGTGGGTATATTATATCTGGTTCATACTTGGCAATCACACTGTAGCTATTGTGTTATATTCCTTGTGTGTATATTATATCTAGTTCATACTTGGCAATCACACTGTAGCTAATGTGTTATATTGCCTGTGTGTATATTATATCTGGTTCATACTTGGTAATCGCACTGTAGCTATTGTATTATATTTCCTGTGTGTATATTATATCTGCTTCATACTTGGCAATCGCACTGTAGCTATTGTGTTATATTCCCTGTGTGTATATTATATCTTCTTGCTGGTCTGCTGTTTTTGTGTCTGTGGAGATTTTTCCTAGGCCCCAACTGTAAAGGGATTTTGCTCAGTCAGACTATCCTGATAATCAAATGCAATAAATGAATAAATAAATAAAACTAGCCAGAGGAATCTGATAGCTGTCTCACGTCCACCCATGCTATTGCTGTCAACATGTGACATTCAACAGCAGGCACTCAGTTTGCACAACCTGTTTTGCTGCCACCATAGTATAGCATACATACATTAGGCACAGCAGGGTAGTATTAAGGTATGAATTATGACATATAAAGAGTGCATCAGCAGCATATTATCCAGCACTTTAGCTCCTCTACAGTACATAAAGATATGATAATTATGTTCACATTCCTGCTGGGTTTTTGACCCACCCGTGCATAGACTCTGCAGTTCACAGGTACCTATGCATGTTCCTGATGCTGAATGAGCCTCACTGGCCAGCTTTGTTCATGCACATATTGCAGAAAATTTTTAATTCACAGACATTCACTCAAAACAGGTAGCATAATGACCACACTGGCAGCCTTGAAATTGTATAATAAACATGCCCGCAGCCATTATTTTGCTCAGCATGTTATGGATTTTGCATCTGAGCAAGCAGTAGAGTGGTTAGAAAGCAGGAAATGTACAAATTGATTCATTTGTCAACAGCACACATGAAGTAAAGCTTTAAGAATAACAAGCATTCATAACACCATTTCACAGAGCACTGAGGTAAGGCACCATAGTCCTGTATATTAGGCCTTTCTTAATAGTTAAGTATAGATGCTAGGTAAGCACTAATGTACAGAACAAAGATGCCTTACAATGATGTGCTATTTAGTATTGTCAGGTGTACAGTGTTGTTATGCCACCTAAGCACAGGAGTGCCTAGTTCTCTTTAGCATAACCTGGAAATACCTCTCAAATGACCCTGATTTTCAGTGAGTCCTGGATTTTCACTTGCCATTTTGCTCTGATTATTATAAAATCAGTGATTTTTTAAAAAAAAACAAAAATAGTGGATTACAGTCAATGAATGACAATTATTACAGGTACAAATTTATTTTATATCAGAAAATAAAACTTAATACATGTCATCTTCTTTTGTGATTTTTTTATGTTAGCGTGATGTCCCCTGTCTGGGCCAGTAATCAAGGAGCCTGAATCCTCAACACTGACACTGGAGAGGTATGTTCACTTGGAACAAAAACGGATGCACTCAGTATTTCCAGATGCAGCTCTCTGCATCAAGCACAATTCACAGGGAACACACTCAGTCCGGGGCCTGGATCTCACTCTCTCTCTCTCTCTCTCTCTCTGTCTCCCTCCAGTTCCCCAGTAAGACTCCCCACTGGCACAGCTATAGAGATGAGTCCTCAGTTGAGTGTTCAAGCCAAGTCCTCCAGCACTCTCTCTGTGAAACCAGTGCTTTGTGTCCCAGCTCCAAACAGCTGACACACACACACACACACACACACACACACACACACACACACACACACACACACACACACACACACACACACACACACACACACACACACACACACACACACACACACATGCTCTTTAAGATTTGATTTACACACGCACACACACACACACCTGGGAAAGATGGCACAGATTTACTGGCTATGTCCCCTTCTGCACAGACTATAAGGTAGTTACACCACCACAAGACACTTGAAAGCCAGCTACTCTAAGGCTCTTGCAAGGGTACCCGATTATACTGACTGAAATTAATATTAATACAAATAGTAGTTTGACCAACAGCAAGGTTTCGGGAGTGGCCAGAGCTGTCACCAAATATGTATACATTATCTCAGAGATTAAAATATTCTCTAAAAGACCAGCCACAATTAAAAGTTTGAATATATGTAATAATAATCACAAAACAAAACCAATGAGGTAACACACTGGCTGAAGTGAAAACATATTTATTACCAAATGAATAAAACTTAGTTGCCAAAGAAATAAAACTTGGTAAGCGCTTTCACTACTGCTTCATCAGACCATGGACCTAGAGAGAAAGAGCCACTGCAATATATACATAGTTCAAATACCCTTAAACCAATCATATGTTAACAGCTAAAGTGCTTGTAAAAATAAAGAGATAGAGCATATAATTGTATAAAATAGACATAAAACAGTAATAAATGCATATAAAAAATACATATGGAATAATGAATACATATCAAAAATGAAAATAAAAATAAAGAATAAAAGATATCAAATTGTGGAATGAAGCAAGGTCAACTAAGGCTATGTGTTAGAAAAATATGTATTCACATATAAGCTGCTAGAAAAATATGTATTCACATATAAGCTGCTAGAAAAATATGTATTTACATATAAGCTGCTAGAAAAATATGTATTCACATATAAGCTGTTAGGGAAACATGTATTCAAACATTCAGACATATATAAGTTGTGTGGTCAGATATATATAAATGAACTTGAACATATATGAAGTGCAAAGATTGAAAAATAGAATAATATGTAATGCATTTAATTCTGTTTTACTAGAATAATAGTAGAAATGAACTTGCATATTATTGCTGAAGCTTAAGTTGCAGTGTGAATAAGGCTTGACCCTGAAGGCAGCCAGCTCGGCTGGCTAAGCTGGCGTATGTCTGTCAGTAAAGATTATTTTGCAAAGTTAGAAAATAATGAATCTGTGTGCATGTGTATTTTTTCCTGCTTCCACCAGAAGAATGGCCTTGTGCGCACTATCAGAGATAATGTCCAGCTGGTGAACAGAGAGACAAAGAAATGTATTAAAGAGACATTCATCCATTGTATTCGAGCGAATCTAAGAGCCTTGAATTGGCTACATCCTCGGAAGGACATTGTGACTGACCAGGTGCTTTGCAAGGCTGTAATATTCTCATGGGAAAGTAACTTTTCAAAAATTGTAATATCAGCATTTTTCTTATGAATGGTCATGATGTAAAGACCCTGTCACTGACCACGTCAGTGAGGTGGGCAAAAGCTGATTGTAAAACATATAAAATGTCAGGTGTCTCCTGAATAAAGTTAGACAAAATTCTGTACAAGTTTGTGTATGGTTTTTTGCCTCCTAATGTACATTAGAGTATACGTATAGTAGATACTTGAGTTTCCTGCATTACTGTCTGTTATTGACTGTCATTTTAAAATGCCTAATGATTTTTACAGTCTGATTTTAACAATTTATTTAACATTTTGGTCCTTCGAGCCGGATTTCCCTTGGTAAGCTGCAGGTCACAGAGTGCATGGGTGGTTATAAATCTGCGCAGGAGAAGCTGCCAAACCAAAATGGTTCCTCTTAAAGTGAAAAGACCTCCGACTGAATTGTTGTGTGTAAAGAGGCTGTCCACTTTCTGATCTGTGGCTGAAAAGCGGAAGACTGGGCCCCAAGAAGACAAAACAGCAGTAAGCGGGAGGCTCAGGTAAGAAGAATTTCCCTCTTTGTCTTTGTTTTAGATCAGGGACCAGGTTACACTGTGCTATTGCTAAGGTTTGTGATAGCAGGGAGAGAGAGAGTCAAAGTATTGTATCTTGAGTCATAGATCAGGGAATAACAAAGCAAAGTAAACAGTCATTCTAGACACTACTGTGGATATGGGGAAATAAGATACCACGTGGTACAAGAGAAGGGTTACGTAACAGTCTTTTTAAGACATGGGAGATCAGTGCACTAAGAGATCACGAGATCCGCCTAACGGATAATGTGAAGCATATGCAATTGCAGTAAGCAGATAATGTGAGATATTTTGCAAAATGTGTTAACAACTATAAATTTAATAGTAAACTAGATAAACTTTCACTAGTTAAACTCCTTAAACAAGCTTTAATCTGATGCAGGGCGTCAGGCAAAAGAAAAACAGCACCAACTAGGCATACCTCAAGCACATAGGTGGATTGAGGAAGCAAATTGTAAAAACAAAAGCTTAAAAATTCTGAAACATTTTAGACAACAGAGTGAAAGGTCTAACAGACAGAATCTCTAAAAATGAAAACTTAGAGCAGACTGGACTTGCATTAATTAATGCATACAACAGGAAAATGAGACAGTAGATGGATATTATGCTAGATTATTAAAATGCTTTAAACAACAATTAAAAAATACATTTTTAAAAGGTTGCATTGCCTCTGTTAGTAGCTTTATTACAAGGCATATGATAGATCACTGAACAAGCAGGCTGCAAGCCTTACTTGAGTATGCTAGACGTACTGAAAGACACTTTAATAGTAAAAAGAAAAAGGCACAAGTCTTCACTGCTGAAGACGGAGCTGAAGTATTTGTATTACAGTCAGGTAAAAGGGCATCTAGCTAGGGACTATAAACAAAATAAGAAAGCAATGACAGAAGATAAAGGAGATGTGGACTGACTATATGATAGTGATAATAACCAAAAATCATCAGGAAAGGTTAATAAACAAAAAGAAAATGTGAATGTAGTAGAGGGAATAAAGGAAGTACAAACAGATGTAGAGGATAAAAATGAAAATAAAATTTTAGATTTAGCATTGTTGAGCCTGGAGCTCTACCTAGCAAATACAAAACCAGAAGTAACACTCCTGGTGGAGGGAAGAAAGGTCAAATTCCTGTGTGACTCAGGAGCGTCACGGACTTTGATACACCCCTCCAAGTTACCAAAACATTCTGAATCACCTGATTATATATTAGTAAAAGCAGCAAATGGACAGCTATACAGGGAACCACTTTCCCATAATATAGCAATAACTGACCCTGTTTCAGGTATGACTCAGAAAAGTAAAATTGTAGTTTCTGCAAAATATCCAGTAAACTTACTGGGAAGAGACCTTGTGCAGATATTTGGCATAGCAGTAGTTCCTACCATGCAGGGTATGGAAGCACAAAGACAAATGGATGCTCTTGTGGTGTGATCAGAGGGTGAAGCCTATTATTGGTACAGCCAGGACCTAGTTATGACTGGTCCAAGGGCAGTAACCAAAGAACTGATAAACGTAGCCATCAGTAAGGTACCCTCCCTTGACACTGATCAGCAGCACTTGTTACATTGTGCTCCATACTACTGTAGCACACCAGGACCTGATAAGGAATATAAGTAAGAATCCTGCTGACAGATTAATATTACAAACTTTATGCTGGAATACTGAGGGAAACAGTGTAGTAAGCTGTTCATTACCTCAGGAATTCGTGAGATTGTATAAGTCCAATAGACTGCCACATGTCAGCTTAACAAGAAACAAAAGTGTTAAATGGGCAGACTTAGAAAAAAAAGGTAACAAAATGGGAAAACAGACTGATTTAGAAATGTCAGGACAAGGGATATAAAAACAAAACTGAATTAGTTGACACAGACACATACAGCTGTACACTTGCAATCTAGTAAGGACAGCTGATTAGCATTTTTATTAAAAAAAAAAAAAAAAAAAAGAAGAGGCCTTGTGTAAAATTCCAACAACTCTGTGGTCAACAGGCAAGTTAAATGTAGGGCTTATTCAAGCAGCAGGACCAGTTACAATTACCCCAAAGTCAGCTTTTAGACCACAGAAAAGACAATACATTTTGGAAAAGAATGCAAAAGTAAAAATTAAGCCTATAATAAGCAGCATTACTCAAAAAAGGAGTACTGGTAGAATCTCCTGATTCACCATGTGATACACCCCTATTTCCTGTTAAAAAAGCAAACGGGGAATGGCAGATGGTACAAGATTTATAAGCTGTAAATAATGCAGTAATACCTAGAGCACCCACGGTGCCAGACCCACATACCTTGTTAAATGATTTAAAGCCACAACAGAAGTATTTTACTGTGGTAGATATAAGCAATGCTTTCTTTTCAATACCTATACATCCTAATAGTCAATATTGGTTTGCATTTACATTTCAGGGTAAAAGGTATACATATACTCGACTACCACAGGGATATTGTGAGAGCCCAATAATATTTGCACAAAAAATGGCTAGCAACCTGGCAGGGTCTACCCCACCAGAAGGTAGTCAAATTTTACTTTATGTAAATGACATCTTGCTAGCAGCACCCAGCAGCAGTGCAGGGTGAATACAGTAGCATTATTAAAATTTTTAGTAATACAAGGACACAAAGTAAACAAAAGTAAGTTACAACTTTGGGAAAAAAACACAGGTTAGATACCTGGGATATGTGATATTCAATAAAGGTAAAATACTAAATAATGGGAAAGAGAAAAGAAAAAAAACAGCAATTTTGCAAGCACCCAAACCAACAACTAAAAAAAGAAATAATGTCTTTCTTAGGTACAACTAATTTTTGTTGAAGCTGGGTACCAAATTATTTTACGATGGAAAACAAAAGCAGAAATGGCTTTCTGCAGGTTGAAGCAGTTAATAGCTTCTTCATTAGTTTTAAGACTTCCAAGTTATCACAAACGTTTTTTTTTTTAGACCATAGATTGTAAGCAATGGTACATGACATCAGTATTAAAGCAACAACATGGGGATAAGCAATGCCCCATAGCTTACTATTCATCACAGTTAGACCCAGTGGTGCAATCTTTGCCTCACTGTGTACAAGCAGTAGTTGCAGCAGCAATGGCAGTGCAGGCTTCAGCCTCAGTGGTGTTATTCCACCCTCTCACATTGAGAATGCCTCATGCAGTTGCAATAATTCTGCTACAAGAAAAAGTTGCATACCTTTCTCCTGCTAGACATCTTTCATGTATGACCATACTGCTGAGTCAACCTCATATGAACAGTTAGCTTTACCTAGACAAGATCTTACAGATATGCCCTTGGATAATGCTGAGGTGACATATTACGTGGATGGCTCATGCAGAAGAGGTCCTACAGAAAAAAATCTGGTGGGGTATGCAGTAGTTACAGACACTAAAATTTTAGAAGCACAAACTTTGCCACACAACTTGTATGCTCAAGCAGCAGAACTGGTAGTTTTGACAGGAGCATGTATTTTAGTAAAAGGCAAAAAAGTGAACATATATACTGATAATCAGTATGCTTTTTCTACAGTGCATGTGTTTGCACAACAATAAAGAAAATAGAGGGATAATTACATCCAGTAAAAAACCTATTAATCATGCGCAATTTATTTTGGAGCTATTAGAATCTATTCAGTTGCCTACCAAAGTAGCTATTTGTAAATGTGTAGCTCATACAAAACAACAGGATAAGATTTCAAAAGGTAATGCACGAGCTGATGCAGCTGCAAAGCAAGCAGCCTCAGACTCAGAAACTTTACTTTTAAATGAAAAATTACAACCCTTTGAGATTTTAGATTTAGACATGTTAAAAACAATGCAAATGCTTACTACAAAAGCAGAAAAACAAAACTGGGTAAAACAAGGTGCAATTTTAAAATGGACTGTACATTTCCAAAGAAAAAAACAATATTGCCGTCTAAATTATTTAAATATGCAGCTTTGTTGAGCCATGGGCAGAGCCATGTCTCAACAGGGGGGATGGTACAGTTAGTAAATAGAATATTCCAAATATATGGATACATAAATTATACAATAAAATTTTGTGCAGCTTGTCACACTTGTAACAAGCACCATGCACAAGGAGCATTTAAAAACAAGCAAGGAAGTTTCCTACACCACCATATCCATTCCATACTATTTGTATGGACTTCATAGAGTTGAATAAATGTGAAGGAAAGAAATACTGTTTAGTGATCATAGATATGTTTTCAAAATGGGTAGAAGCTTTTCCAACCAGGAATCCGGATGCAGCAACAGTGGCAAAGGCCCTAGTAAAGGAAATAATTCCTAGATTTGGCATACCGGAAAGAATCTATAGTGACAATGGGACACATTTTGTCAATCAGACAATTCAACAACTTGGGAGATTTTTTGGGATTTCCTTAAGGAATCACTGTGCTTACCACCCACAGTCAGCAGGACTGGTGGAGAGGTACAATGGAATTTTAAAAAAACAAGTTAAGAAAGTTGATGAGTGAGACTCAGAAAAATTGGATTTGCTGTTTACCTCTAGCATTGCTGAGCATGAAAACAGTAACAAATGTAAAGGGTTTGATCCCCTTTGAAGTAGTATTTGGAAGGGCATATTATGTGCCTCAGTAAAAAGCTCTCATGCCTGCAGAGCTGGAGGCTGACAGTTCACTAGCTAATTATATAAAGAAACTGTTAATAAATAAATCTATTTTGCAGTTTAACTCTTTTTCAGACAAAAGAACTTTCAGCTGAATAAAAACTTTGTGACTGATACACAAGGGCAAAATGGCCAAGAGTAAAGCAAACAAAAAGCAGAGCAACCCAAGAACTATTGCATAATTATTTTGTTAACTGTGCATTTGTTGACTATAAGTGTGACAATTTTTCTCTTATTGTGGTTTTTCCCTGCACTCAACCACACAAGTGAAAGTGAGAAGACGTGATAAACTGTTTATAGACTGGCATCCAAACTTTAACACATACCTGGCCATAAAGCAAGTGTATACAGAGACTATAAACTTTTCAAATTGCTGGGTTTGTACAGCTATACCAACAGCATATAAAAGACTGTAATGTCCACTGTCCCTCTGGGGATAAAATGAGACTTTGGAAAGTTTTTTTTATACAGAAACTGTGAGATCACAGGACAAAATAGCTTTATTTTACCTGTCACACAAAAAGGAGTTGTATGTTTCTACAAAGTGATACCCTCCAGGTGGGCTGGAGTAATGGTAATATAACAATGTCTTATAAATGTTACATTAAAGTCAAAAGTGGGGTAACTGTTTGTAATACTAACCATGATTCATATCTGAGTTCAATGAAAACTACATTAAATGCAGTATGTGACAATCCAGTCTTAACTAAGCAATTGTCTATTAAGGATAGAAAAATGTTTCATGCAGGGATAACACGTA
The DNA here is from genome assembly GCF_019279795.1 of Protopterus annectens. Classification (NCBI taxonomy): domain Eukaryota; kingdom Metazoa; phylum Chordata; order Ceratodontiformes; family Protopteridae; genus Protopterus; species Protopterus annectens. The sequence continues at coordinate 257,208,245 of NC_056738.1, forward strand.
TTAGTACCAAAGTAATGATTTTATTTGTGGGAAAAAGGCATATAAATGGTTACCTGAGAATTGGTCCGGCAGTTGTTTTTTGGGTTATCTGGTTTCAGCAATAAGACATACTGCAAAATTACCTTTGGGTAAGATACAAAACGTAAGGAAAACAGCTCAAGAATCTGAAGGTCCAGTTAAGAAACCTGTGAATCCAGTTGGTAAAATCGAAGCTGGTTGAAAAGACCATAATTCAGTGAAAGACAAAAGTAAATTGATTCATATGGACTTGGGCAACAGTGTTATATCCAGGGCAGGAATACCACCAGCCTATGGAGCAGTCAAATCGATCTGGGAGCTGAGGAAGCTGTCAAGAAGTCATGAGCAATGCAACTTTTTCCACCCTAGAATTGGTGACTAATGAACTGAATGCAATAAAAACTGTTGTGCTACAAAATCGAATGGCTCTTTACTTCACCCTAGCGGCAAGAGGTGGTACACGAAGAAGAATGCTGTGCGTACATTCCAGACAACCAACATGAAATCAATGACCACCTAGAGGTAATTCAGCAAGTATCAGCAATGACTAAACCAGGCCCAAACCCACTGACGGACTTTTTCCAGAATCTGTTTGGGGGGGGTGGGGTTCCAGCCTATTAAACATTTAATTGCTATTTGTGTGGGTATACTCCTAATAGGAGCATGTGTTTACTGTGAAATTCCCTGCATGAAAAGATTAATCAAAAATTTGTTAATATATCTGTTACTGAAACTTTTTACCAAAGTGTTGAAATTAAAAGATTAATTTCAGATGATGCTTTTTCTGAAATATAAAACCAATAACTAACTTAGCTGAAAGTCCTCAAAGGGAAAAAGCTAAAAAAATGAAATAATATTGTTTATGTTTCTAATAGAATGAAATGCATTAACAGGAGGGAGAATGTTAGAAAAATATGTATTCACATATAAGCTGCTAGAAAAATATGTATTCACATATAAGCTGCTAGAAAAATATGTATTCACATATAAGCTGCTAGAAAAATATGTATTCACATATAAGCTGTTAGGGAAACATGTATTCAAACATTCAGACATATATAAGTTGTGTGGTCAGATATATATAAATGAACTTGAACATATATGAAGTGCAAAGATTGAAAATAGAATAATATGTAATGCATTTAATTCTGTTTTACTAGAATAATAGTAGAAATGAACTTGCATATTATTGCTGAAGCTTAAGTTGCAGTGTGAATAAGGCTTGACCCTGAAGGCAGCCAGCTCGGCTGGCTAAGCTGGCGTATGTCTGTCAGTAAAGATTATTTTGCAAAGTTAGAAAATAATGAATCTGTGTGCATGTGTATCTTTTCCTGCTTCCACCAGAAGAATGGCCTTGTGCGCACTATCAGAGATAATGTCCAGCTGGTGAACAGAGAGACAAAGAAATGTATTAAAGAGACATTCATCCATTGTATTCGAGCTAATCTAAGAGCCTTGAATTGGCTACATCCTCGGAAGGACATTGTGACTGACCAGGTGCTTTGCAAGGCTGTAATATTCTCTCTCCCAAAAAACAACTGCCGGACCAATTCTCAGGTAACCATTTATATGCCTTTTTCCCACAAATTTCAAAAATTGTAATATCAGCATTTTTCTTATGAATGGTCATGATGTAAAGACCCTGTCACTGACCACGTCAGTGAGGTGGGCAAAAGCTGATTGTAAAACATATAAAATGTCAGGTGTCTCCTGAATAAAGTTAGACAAAATTCTGTACAAGTTTGTGTATGGTTTTTTGCCTCCTAATGTACATTAGAGTATGCGTATAGTAGATACTTGAGTTTCCTGCATTACTGTCTGTTATTGACTGTCATTTTAAAAATGCCTAATGATTTTTACAGTCTGATTTTAACAATTTATTTAACACTATGTCCCTTCAGTATAGGTCTAAGTAGAACTTTCTCGTTAAGTCCACTACCTTGGTCAGCCTTTAGTTTTATCATCCATTTGACCTCTCTAGTTTCAGTTAAGTTCCTGATGTCACCACCTCTAGCAGTAGGAAAAATTCTATCAATAACCATAAATCTGAAAGTATGACTAGCGTTAGTACTAATCACATACTTAGACAAAGTATCGTTCATGGAAGCACATTGTATGTTGTAGAGGTGCTCTCTGATCCTGTCTGTCAAGGTCCTATCAGTTTTCCCAACATAGAATGCTTCGCAGGACCTGCAGTAGGCTAAGTAAACAACATGCAATGTCATGCATTTGGCACTTACACTAAACGTGTTCCTGCTCCCATTATCAGGATGGTCAAAGATACCACTGCTGTCTATGAAACTACAAAAATTACATTTTTCACAGGGTAGCTATCTCTTTATTTTTACAAGCTCTTTAGCTGTTAACATATGATTGACTTAAGGGTATTTGAACTATGTATATATTGCAGTGGCTCATTCTCTCTGTGTCTATGGTCTGAAGAAGCAGTAGTGAAAGCACTTAACAAGTTTTATTTCTTTGGCAACTGAGTTTTATTTGTTTGGTAATAAATATGTCTTTACTTCAGCCACTAAGTTACTCTATTGGTTTTATTTTGTGATTATTCTATTTTTCTTCCAACTATGTATTTATCTAAGTCTGTGCATTTCCATAATTTTTATTTCCTTTTTGTTTTGCACAGTCTGTGAGCATGGCTGAAAGATTTGCTTCTGATGTGGACTTGAAGTACAACTCCCAGAATGCATTGTGTGGATCTGCCGAGCAGAGTGGCAGGCTAATCCAATGTCTAACTAGGATTGACAACCCTATGATGCTGTCCAGTGAGAATGCTGCTATGGAAATGAGTGGCGGGGCTAGAAAGGTTTGTTCAAGCAGTTGATGATGTGGAGTATAACATCTTGAAACTTAAACATTTACAAACTCAACACTAGCATTTTGATGCATATTTGGAGAAGAAAATCATCTCTAGAGGATTGAGAGTTCTTAAAATGCCAACTTATGGCAACCAGTACCCTGGACTGCTCATGAAGTGGCAGCAGATTAACTTAGAGGTGAGCTACAGTTATTTAAAGTTACTTGTTGATCATTTTAAGCCAGAGGAGTGTGAATTATTTAAAAAAATTAATGTACAACAAATTGAGTTATACAAACGCTTCCCTGAGAGCATGGTTGACTGTTCTATTGATAAACTTGTTGATAGTGGTGCTCTGCTTTATGAGAGAAAGCAGTTGCAACAGAAACATCCTAAAATGGACAGAGACTTAAGGGACTTTAAGCTTGGCAATGTTTTTACTTGGCCAAGGAATAACACTAGCCAGCGTAATGATTTAAAAACTGTTTCTAGCTAGAACTCTAGTACAGTCAAGAGTGCTAGACTGCATACTGATTTGATGGGGCAACCCACTAATGATAGCACTGCATCTTTACCTAGTAATCCCTCATGCCACTACAATGCTACCTTAAATAGGGATTCTGAGACCAATGCTGCTGCAAACTACACTGGCAATTGTTCTGATATAACTGTCACTGAAGACAGGAATAGTGTGAATGGTCTCCAAGGTGCAATTACTTTGGTTCTAGGGAATGATGTTTGAAGAAAAATTCCTAGCAGTATGAATAGTGGCTTGGATGGCAGGAATGCCAGGTCCAGCAGTGGTTCTATCCAATTCCCTTTACCGATTGCCAAGGCACAGCGAAGTAACAGGGACCAGTCACAGAGCAGGGGGTGGGTGAAAAGGAAATTACCAACAGAACAAGGCATAAAGCAATCACTGAAAAAGATGTGGAAAAGTACAACAACTTGAATGTGTTGAACCTGTCTAAGAGATCGCTTACACAGCATGAGCTGAGTGCGCTGGTAAAAGGTCTCTCATTTATACCGACACAACATGGTGAATTAACTGATAATGTATTGGACATTAAAATGTTTGTAAGAAATGTCTCACTCAAGTTGCAGCTTGCTAGCAGTGACGATAATGTTATAAATGCTAATGTATTTAAGAAACCTAGTTTATATATGCCTGTCTCACATCCCCGCCTGGAAACCTTTGCTAAGCTAACTGTGAATGGCTTGCATGAAGCTTATAGTAGCAATAAGGCTGGCTATAACAATAATCTGACCTCTATGGAAAAGCTGTCTCTGAGATCTTTATGTGATGACAACAGCATAGCTATTAGACCAGCTGATAAGGGTGGTTCCATCATTGCAATGGATAGACATGAGTATTATCACTCCATGAAGAAGATGTTGAATGGTGAACATTATACTATTGTCACTAGGAATGATCTAAGTCACTTCAAGTGGGTTATTGATAATACTCTGTTGGAATGTTTGTCTGATAAAATAATTAATCATGAGTTTTTTAATTATTTCCTAGTTAATGAGCCCTTGATCCCTGCTATACAAGGTCAACCTAAGGTTCATAAGGATAGACTTAGACCACCAATGAGGCCCATAGTGGCTGGTAGAGGATGGGTCACTGAGCCTTTCTCCATATTTGTGGAGAAACATTTGCGGCTTATACTGGATAAGAATGAGATAGTGCTCAAGGATTCTAAGCAATTCCTTGGGAATTTATTTGCTTTTATTAAAACACAACCACAAGATTTAAGATATTTTTTGGTAACTATGGATGTGCAGTCCCTCTTCACAATGATCCCCAATGGTGTTTGGGCTGGCCTATGTTAAGAGGTATTTGAGTAAGCACAGTGATTATGACCAAAGTTTACTTGAGTTACTATATCTAAGCATGAAGCTAGTCCTTGAGAATAATGCTTTTGTTTTTGATGGAATATATTATCAACAAAAGGATGGCATAGCTATGGGCACTTCCAGTGCCAATAGCTACTCCAATATGGTTATGGCACTCTGGGAAAAAGAATATGTTTTTCCAACATCCACCTTTCGATGGCATGTTCCCTTCTATCATAGATTTGTGGATGACTTGTTTTTTTTTTATTTGGACAGCTGGGTCTGATGAATTGATTACGTTCCATCACGATTTGAATTCGACCACCAGCTTCCTAAAATTTTCCTTGGTAGATTCGATGACAAAGACTGAATTCCTAGACATAATCTTGAACTGACAAGATGATGGCTGATTAGGTACAGAGATTTACCATAAAACATGCTACAGGAATTCTCTCTTACATAGACGTAGCATGCACCCCCACATGTCTTTAGGAATATAATAAAGGGACAGGGTCCGCAAGGCTCAAGACTGAATGGGACTGATGATGGCTTTATCTCAGAGCTCAATCAGCTTAGGGATAGACTGAGGGACAGAGTGTATGAGGAAAGGGAGGTCGATAGGGTGCTGTATACCATTCCTCCTCTCAAACCCAACATAGTGAAACTGTATTTTTCAGAACAGCACAGGGACATGAATGCTTCACGTGTCCCATCTACTAGATCCAAGAATATCTCTGTCTCCCTTGGGTATGCAACAGATACGAGGATGAGAATGGACATCATTAGGAGACACTGGGGTTTGCTGACCACTGATCCTGACATTAGGAAATGAATAGGAGATACACCAAGGTTCTTGTATAAGAATAAAAATATACTGAAGAGGATGCTGTGCCACCCAGATAATAATAGATTCAATAACAATGGGTTAAGAGGGAGCATGCTTCCTTGTGGCAAATGTAATTTTTGTAGTTTCAATGACAGCAGTGGCATCTTTAACCATCCTGATAATGGGCACAGGTACAAGTTCAGTGTAAGTGCCAAATGCATGACGTTACATGTTGTTTACTTAGCCTGTAGAAGGTCCTGCAATGTACTTTATGCTGGGAAAACTGATAGGACCTTGAGAGACAGGATCAGGGGAGCACCTCTACAACATAAGATGTGCTTCCATGAACAATGCTTTGTCTAAGCATGTGATTAGTACTAACGTTAGTCATACTTTCAGGTTTATGGTTATTTATAGAATTTTTCCCACTGCTAGAGGTGGTGATATGAGGAACTTAACTAAAACCAGAGAGGTCAAATGGATGACAAAACTAAGGGTTGACCAAGGTAGTGGACTTCCACTTAGACCTATACTGAAGGGACATAGCCTTAGGAATTGACCTTGCCTCATTTCACATTTTTATATCTTTTATCCTTTATTCTTTATTTTCATTTTTGATATGTACTCATTATTCTATATGCAATTTTATATGTATTTATTGTGTTCTATGTCTATTTTATATAATTATATGCCCTATATCTTTATTTTTACAAGCTCTTTAGCTGCTAACATGTGATTGGCTTAAGGGTATTTGAACTATGTATATATTGCAGTGGCTCATTCTTTCTGTGTCTATGGTCTGATGAAGCAATAGTGAACGCGCTTACCAAGTTTTATTTCTTTGGCAACTAAGTTTTATTTGTTTGTTAATAAATGCATTTTTACTTCAGCCAGTGTGTTTCTCCATTGATTTTGTTTTGTGATTGTGAAGACTGGTAGAGACGGGTGAAGGCTACCAGCCTAGTCAAATAGAATTTGCTACCTAATTCTGGCATTTGTAAATATAAATATAGAAATACGGGCTTGTTTCTTAAATGAAAGAAAACACTGTAAAATGTGAACTTCAAGATTGTAGCAACATTGCCATCTGCTGTAAGGAAAACTAAGCCAAACATTTTTGTCTTGATATCCAACCTCAGCACTGCCTGTTGTCTTAAGTAAGTTATTTTAGTAGTATGTTTTCTTGTAGAAATAGCTAGGAATATAAAGATTAGACTAAGTGTTTTCTGTTATGTCAGAACTGTACTACTGAATTATTTTAAGTTTGTGTGTGATCTCTGAACTCTTGAACAGCACTGTGGTGTAGTAGTATTGTCTTGTGTTTTTAGTATTTATTATTAAATATTTTAAACTCTTTTAACTGCGGCTGGTTTATGTAGAGAGGTTAAGCTCTAGAGTACATTGCATATTTATAGAGTTTATTATACAAGACCACTCTGATAAGCCTTGACTGATAAGTCACACTAACCAATTGGATAATAATATTGCACAGTAATAATTGGACACCCTTTGAAGGGCCTTTGGGTAGCTGATAATTATTAGCTGGTGGTGGCAGTAATTACTACTGTATAATCTGGATATAGGGGCACAGCTGGAGAATCTGTGTCAGTCTTTCCTAGGAGTGTCTGTGAAGTTGTATAAATACTTATCTCAAAGTGTGTGTGTGTCAGCTACTTGAGGAGGGACACTAAGCACTGGTTGGACAGAGAGGGTACTGGAGGTTAGTTTGCCAGCTAGGCTGAGATCTGGACCCTATAGCTGTGCCAGTGGTGAGTCTTAATGGGGACCTGGGTAGCAAGGGAGCAACCAGCCCCAGACTGACTGTGATCTCTGTGTGCACTTTAGGGAATTTGTTCTTTACTGTGTGTATTTGTTATCCTTTCCTCTTATATGAGACACCCTCTCTGGTGATAGTGGTGAAGATTGAGGCTCCTTGATTGCTGGGCCAGGGCGTGACCATCAAATGTGGTTTGCAGTGATGGGATTCACTTCCCATTTGTGGTTTGCAGTGGTAGGGATATCCACATCACATATTAATTAGTTGGCAAATACTAATTGGCTTGTAGTGGTGTGGGGAGAGTGAATCCTGTAGCTTATGTACAGTGATCTCTGAAGGTGTTTTGTACTCTGAATCAGCCACGCAGTGAATACTCAGAGTTCAGATCACAATTGTTTTATTTCCTTTGTTAGCTTAGTTAGTCAGGGTGAGAAGGAAGCATGTCAGCAGAGGAGTATGGAAAGCTGACAAGGATCCAGCTGGTGAAGATGTGCCAGGCTAGGGGACTGGTGCATGGAAATCTGACTAAGGCAAACCTGATTGCAGCCTTGGTTACAGCTGCATCAGAAAACAGCATCCAGGAGGACAATCAGACTGGCAGTGGAGATACAATATCCTCAGAGATTGGACAGCTCAACCTTTCTGCAGAGGACAATCAGACTGGCAGTGGAGATACATTATTCTCGGAGAATGGACACCTCAACCTTTCTGCAGTGGACTTAAAAATCCAGCTGGAGCCAAAGAGACTTGAGTTAGAGGCCAGACATTTGGAGATAGAGGCCGTGGATAAAGAGCGTCAGAGGAGACATAAGAGGGAAATGCAGACTCTTTATCAGTCATGGAGGTAATGGGGAAGGGAGTAACTGGACCCCAAAAGCACAACAGGTCAGTAAATTTCTTCTACAATTTAAAGAGTGAGATACTTTTGATAGTTTCATTCATATGTTTGAGAGGGTATGCAAACAGTATAGTGTTGACCAAAGGCTTTAGGTATGGTTCCTGACTCCCTTACTCCATAGTAAAGCTGTATATGCATTGGCTAAAATGTCTGACATTGCATGTTTTGATTATACTGCTGTAAAAAATGTATTTTAGAATGTTTTAAGCTAACACCTGAAATGTATAAGAAAAGGTTTTGTGAGCATAGATGCAAGGCAGATGAAAGTGTGTGTGAATATGCTGCTGAGCTGAGCACTTATTTTCATAGCTGGGTGAGTGGATGTCAGGTCACCACTTTTGAAGGGCTGGCAGACCTTTTGGTGAGGGAACAAGCCCTTAGCACTTTGCCTGAGGACATGAGGATCTGGTTAGCTGATATACAATGTGCTACTTCAGATGAGTTGGGGAAGATGGGAGACTTATAACTGGCCAGCAAGGCAGCCCTGCACAGGACGGGGACCCCCAGTACTGCTCATGGGTCTAAAGGAACCCATGGTGAGCAGCACAGACTGCCAGAACAGAATCTGCCAGTAACAGGGGAAGCCATTAGTCTAGGTAAAAGTCCAGAAGCTAGGGTTAAATGTTTTGAATGCAACCAGTAGGGCCATATGGCATACAGGTATCCATGGAGGCAAGGTAGGGAACCAAAGGTGAGGGAGCCAGTAAGTGGGAAAGACAAAATGCCAATCGTAGGTTGTCTTGAGACAACAGGGGTACAGAACTACCATCCTGCAGATGTCCTGAGAGGGAAGCATTTGGATGAGGCAGTACCATGTACTTATGCAGTTACACGCAGTGAGGCTAGGAGACAAACATGTGGGTCTGGTAGCCTGGGGGAGACACAGACAGACTGCATACTTGCAGCCAGGACTGGTGAGGTGGTTACTTCAGGAAGGGAGCTGTTTTGTAGCAGTGAAACTGAAGGTTAACCACAGCTACTTGTGGGTACTGATGGTCCCTTGGACAGAGTGACTGCAAAGGTAGAGGTGAGTAGTGGTACCCAAGCTGACAGTGAGGCACCACTGTCAGAGGATGCCAGACTTCCTATGGAAGGGGAGCTGGGAAGGGTTACAAGGAGAGAGTTGAGAGAGGCTCAGCTCTCAGACCCTACATTGCAAGGCCTTAGGCAGTTAGCTAATGAGACACCTGATTCTCAAGGGAAGAGGGAATCTGTATACTGGGACAAAGGACTACTATACAGAGAATGGACCCCTGAGGGAGGTCTAGAAGGTGAGAGAGTACAGCAGTTGGTAGTGCCTAGAGCCTAACATCTGGTGCTTCTAGCCATAACCCATGATATTCCCTTTGCAGGTCATATGGGCATAAAATGTACAAAGAGGTGTATTATGCATAACTTCTATTGGCCTGGAATTTCCAGAGATGTAACAGGGTACTGCAGGACCTGTGAGCAGTGTCAAAAGGTAGGCAAGGCAGGAGACAAGGTGAGAGCTCCTTTGATGCCTTTGCTTGTGATTGAGGAGACATTTCAGAGGGTAGCTATGGATATTGTGGTTCCTCTGAGTAGTCCCAAGGTCCACAGGGAAGAAGTATATCCTAGTGGTAGTGGATAATGCTACATGATACCCTGAGGCAGTGGCTTTGTCATACATTGAGGCAGAGAAGGTGGCAAATGCTTTGTTAGATATTTTCAGCAGGGTAGGTTTCCCAAAAGAAATACTGTCTGACAGAGGTTCCGATTTCATGTCAGACCTGCTGGCTTGTCTGTGGAAGTCCTGTGGGGTGAAGCACAGGAAGACCACCCCCTACCATCCCCAGACTAATGGTCTTGTTGAGAGGTTAAACTCTACAATCAAGTCCATGCTATGGGCATTTGCAGATCAGTTTAAGAGGGAGTGGGACAAATATTTACCCCATCTGTTGTTCGCTTACAGAGAGGTTCCCCAGGAATCCACAGGTTTTTCACCCTTTGAGTTGTTGTATAGGCATAGGATGAGGGGACCTCTAGATTTAATTCGAGAGGAGTGGGAAGGTGACTGTGAGTCTCACAAGGAGTCTATTGTGGCATACACCCTAAACCTCAGGACAAGGCTCAGGAAACTCATGGGCTTGGCCCAGGAGAACCTGGCAGAAGCCCAACAACAGAAAAAGGTGTGGCATGACAGGAATGCTCGAGCTAGAGAGTAAGCTGTGGGGAAGCAGGTAATGGTTCTCAATCCTGTCAGACACAACAAGCTGCAAGCAGCTTGGGAGGGTCCCTACAAGCTGGTAAGAAAGGTAAGTGATGTTAACTACATGGTGGAACTGCTAGGCAGATGGCAGAGGTACAAATTGTACCATGTTAACATGATTAAATCTTACCATGATAGGGAGGCCCTTGTGCTGAGCATTTGCAGTGGATTGCAGGAGGAGTCTGAGGGAGATCTGGGGACTGATCTCCTCAGTGAGGCTTGGGCTGACACCTCAGTGGAAGGGGTAGCAATATCCCAGCAGCTATCTCCTACCCAGGTTCAAGAACTCCAAGCAGTGTTGCAGGAATTGGGGGGCATGTTCACTGGGAAACCAGGGTACACCCACCTGGTGCAGCACCAGGCGGATACAGGACCCCAAAGGCCTATTAGGCAGGCCCCTTATAGGGTGCCTGAGAGAGTCAGACAGACTCTGAGAGAAGAGGTACAGGAGATGTTGGAACTAGGGGTGATTCAAGATTCCAACAGTCCCTGGGCCTCCCCAATGCTGCTGGTGCCAAAGAAGGATGGCAGCCCCAGGTTCTGTGTGGATTACAGGAAATTAAATAGTCACACAGAGTCGGATGCTTACCCTATGCCTAGGAAAGATGAAACTGTAGAGCAGCTGGGTGGGACTAAGTATCTTACTACCATTGATCTTACCAAGGGTTACTGGCAGGTGCCCTTGACTCCCAATGCTAGAGAGAAGTCAGCCTTTGTGACTCCTTTTGGCTTGTATGAGTTTACAAAGATGTCCTTTGGGATGAAGAATGCCCCAGTGACTTTCCAGTGGCTGGTGAATAATATCCCAGCAGAAGCAGGAGCATTTGGCCTTGCTTACCTAGATGATATAGCCATCTACAGCCATTCCTGGAGCACCTTCAGGTAGGTGCTGGGCAGACTACAGAAGGCAGGGTTGACCATTAAGCCGAGCAAATGTCAGGTGGGTATGGCGGAGTTCTCCTACCCAGGACATAGAGTGGGGAGTGGTAAGATAAGGCCAGAACCTGCCAAAGTGGAAGACATTCGGACATGGCCTGCACCTATTGCTAAAAAGTTGGTGAGGGCATTTTTAGGGACAGCAGGGTACTACAGAAAGTTCGTCCCCAGTTATAGTACCATAGCTGCTCCCCTCACAGACCTGACAAGGAAGAACAGGCCATATAAGGTAGTGTGGACCCCAGCATGTGAACAGGCATTCCAGAAGCTTAAATAAGCGTTGGGAGGACCCCCTGTGTTAGCCAGTCCAAATTACAGCAAATAATTTGATGTGCAAGTGGATGCTTCAAACCATGGGTTGGGGGCTGTACTTAGCCAGATTTCTTCAGAGGGGGAAGAGCACCCAGTGGTTTATCTCAGTCGTAGGTTCCAATCCAGGGAGTAATGCTATGCAGCTGTAGAAAAGGAATGTCTAGCCATAGTTGACACTGCAGAAACTTCAGCCTTATCTGGTATCTGTGTGGAAGAAAATTTACTGTTATGACAGATCACAACCCTCTAACATGGTTAAACAGAGCCAGTTAGCAAAATGCCAAGTTGCTAAGATGGAGCCTGAGGTTGCAAGCATATGATATTTCAGTACAGCACCGCAGTGGAAATACTAATGCCAATGCAGATGGGCTCTCAAGACAGGGAATGGGTGAGGTAACCTCAGACCTAACCCTCTCAAGCAGCGTTAATCAAGGGTCACTTGAAAAACTAGCTTGAGTTCTCTGTGGGGTGGTGGGTGAGATATGAGGATTGGTAGAGAAGGGTGAAAGCTGCCAGCATAGTCAAATATAATTTGCTACATAATTCTGGCATTTGTAAATATAAATATAAAATACAGGCTTGTTTCTTAAATGAAAGAAAACACTGTAAAATGTGAACTTCAAGATTGTAGCAACATTGCCATCTGCTGTATGGAAAACTAAGCCATGCATTTTTGTCTTGATATCCAACCTCAGCATTGCCTGTTGTCTTAAGTAAGTTATCTTAGAAGTATGTTTTCTTGTAGAAATAGCTAGGACTATAAAGATTAGACTAAGTGTTTTTCGGTTATGTCAGAACTGTACTACGGAATTATTTTAAGTTTCTGTGTGATCTCTAAACTCTTGAACAGCACTGTGGTGTAGTGTTGTCTTGTGTTTTTAGCATTTATTATTAAATATTTTTTAAATCCTTTTAATTGTGGCTGGTTTATGTAGAGAAGTTAAGCTCTAGAGTACATTGCATATTTATATAGTTTATTGTACAAGGCCACTCTAATAAGCCTTGTCTGATTAGTAACACTTACCATCTGGATAATAATATTGCACAGTAATAATTGGAAACCCTTTTAAGGGCCTTTGGGTAGCTGATAATTATTAGCTGGTGGTGGAAGTAAGTACTACCATATAGTCTGGGTATAGGGACACAGCTGGAGAATCTGTGTCAGCCTTTCCCAGGAGTGTCTGTGAAGTTGTATAAATACTTATCTCAAAGTGTGCATGTGTGTCAGCTACTTGGGCAGGGACACGAAGCACTGGTTGGACAGAGAGGGTAGTGGAGGTTAGCTTGCCAGCTAGGCTGAGATCTGTGCATTTCCATAATTTATATTTAATAATAAATAAGAAAGGAACATGAAAATACTAAATATCTATTTATAGTAATCACCAGAGTTTCAATCAGAGGAAATGTTAAAATAACAGAGATGAATAGAGTCACATAGGTACAGAAAAACAGTATTTAACTAATCTCACTAAATTTTCCTGACTGATCTAAAGAATTACTAGTCCTTGGTCACTAACTAGAGCAAGGCAAGATGAAGTAGATGAGTGGTTCTCCTTCTTTTTCAGGTTCCAAAAACAGGCTGAAATGAGACTTTAGTCTCACCTAATATTAAACATCATGTTTGCCCTAGATTGCAAAATGACATCACATACATCTGGTCATCTGACTTCTGGTTACCATGCTATTCCCATTGCTAGAAACTGCCAGGATTTAGTACATATGTGTCAATAATACACAAAGTTTTGCTCAGATCTGTTGCAGCTTTTGGAAGTTACTCTGCTCCCCTACCTTGCCCCCAAATTCCACCCACCCCCAGCACCTCTACATTTATTCATAACTTACCCCTCCTACCACATCTATCATCCAATCTCAGCCCTCTCATTTACAACCCCTTCCCATTCTATTATCCAATCACAGTCCTCTTATAACTACCCCTCCCCAATTCCTTCATCAAATAATACTCCTCCTCTTACTTCCCCACCCACTACTACTACTCCCACTTCAATTCTTACACCTCTATACACTTAGTCTTCTCCTGTCCTTGTCCTCTATTTTAACTCTATCCATCCATCTCTGCACCTTCTCTTCTCAACTAGCATATTAAATTCCTTTCTCTACCTCATTAATTACCCCACCCATTTCTAAACATGCCTTCCCAAATTCCCTTCACTATCCAGCTCCCCTGCTTCCTTCTCTTCTTACCAATACCTCTATATCTTGCTACTGCTTACTCCCATAAATCTCCCCAATTCCTACCTCCTACTCAAACTATCCCTAACACCCAACTTCAATCCTCCCTACTCTCCCACTTCCACAACATATCCTCCTCCCTTATCCTTCCCAACCCACTGCACCTTTTCCATCTCAAGCTATTCCCTATCTCTATAAAAACTCTCTCTCTTAAATTTCTGCTAACCCCTGATAAATACTTACCATGCAAACACCAAAGGCCAAAACTTATCACCTGTAACGTCCTAGTCTTATCTGGAGACATTCATCCAAACCCTGGCCCCTGCCTCAGCACAGACTACTCCACCCCTTCACCCTCTTCTTCTCCCACTATAAATAAGACTTCCTCCCCTTTCCCTTCTCCACCCTCTACCCCTCTAAGCACTCTTAAGATCTTCACTATCAATGCCCAGAGCCTTAACAACAAATTTCACCAGGTCCAAGCTTGGATTAATCACAACCAACCTGACATCTTAGCCATATCCGAAACCTGGCTAAAACCCAATATTTCTGACTCAGAAATCTTACCTCCTGGTTACCATATCCTCAGAAGTGACAGTTTAAATAAAAAAGGTGGAGGTTCTGCTCTAATCTACTCCAATCTTCTCTCCCTAATTCCTCTTCAAATCCATAGCCCTCAATTCAAAAATTCTGAAATCACAACAGGCCTTCTCAGGTTGAATAAACATAAAAACATCTGCATAATTTCCATATACATCTCCCCTGGCAACAATATTGCCACCCTTGAAGATATTCTTCACTGGGCCTCAACTGAAATAAAATATGAAACCTTTATTCTAGGCAATGTCAATATTGACTGGAATAAAATCAACACGCCATCTCCTTCACTATCCATTAACCTTTATAACTTCACCCAAGTAATCCATTCAACAACTCACCCTAATAAAAACCATCCTCCAGGTTCCATCATAGATTGGATACTAGTCTCCCATCCAAACAAAATCATTCTCTCTGTCACCATCCCTGACACCTTCAGTGACTATTTCCCTGCCTTCATCCATTGATCAACAAGCTCCATCCAACACCATGTCTACATTCAAACTCGTAACCTTAGCAACTTCAACCCTTTAATTTTTTTCTAACATCTTTAAACAAATTAACTGGCAAATCTTAAACACTCTCCCTCTCGACAACGCTACAGAACATTTTAACTCTATCTTCCTAAATACTCTTAACTCCCTAGTCCCTCTAAGAAACAAACAAATCAAAGCCAATTCTGCTCCCTGGCTTTCCAAAGAAACTAAACAAATTATGCATCACAGAGACAAATACTGGAAGCTTTACCAGAAAAGTAAACTGTCCTCTGCCTTGCTCCAATAAACACAACTCCGCAACCAAGTAAAAAAACTTATTACCAAGGACAAAAAAAACTACTATAATAAACTTCAGTCCAACAACAACAAGAACCCTAAACAATTCCGGAAATCAGTCAACTCCTTTCTCCATCCTGGATCTAGGAATAACCCCTGTCCTGATCCTAGTTTAACTGATAGTGAACTGTGCTCCCATTTCAACACCTTCTTTACTGAATCCATAGATAAGCTAACCAAAACATTCCCAAATAAGAATCCACCTAACTCCCACCACACAACACCCAACAACCCAAATAACAATCCCCTAAATTTCCATCTCAAACCTGTATCCACCATTTTTATAAAAAAGCTTTTATCCAAATTAAAGCCTTGCTCAAATGCTCCAGAAAACATACCCTCCTCCTTCCTCAAATGTGCAGCTGAAGGTATTGCTCTCCCAATCAGTATCCTGATTAATAGATCCTTAAATGAACTTTTGCCCCATTGCCCTCCTCTCACCAATATCTAAAATTCTAGAAAAATGTGTCCACCACCAACTTTTGCCTTACCTAATTCAGAATCACCTACTAACTCCCACCCAGCATGGTTTCTATCCTGGCCACAGTACCATAACTGCCCTACTATCCTTCCTAGAAACTGTCAATCTAGCTCAAGACTCTGGACTCTTTGTATCCACAGTACTGCTAGATCTTTCTAAAGCCTTCGACACCATCTCCCGTACACACCTTCTCCTTCATCTTGAAAACTTTAATCTCTCCCCTAATACTCTATCCTGGTTCTCCAGCTACCTATCTGACAGATCTCAAGCTGTCAAATGGAAGAACTCCTCCTCTTCCTTCTTGCCTACACCTACTGGCATTCCTCAAGGATCCATCCTCGGACCCATGCTTTTCAACATCTTTATAAATAACCTTCACACTGTCATCCCTGACACTACAGTCATCCAATAAGCTGATGACTCTACCTTGGTCTGTGCCACCCCCAACATTCCTGAACTACTGACTAAAACTCAAATAGGGTTTTCCACTACAGAGAACTGGATGCACCAAAACCACCTTTCCCTCAACTCCAGTAAATCTAAAATAATAATTTTCCTCACCTCCAAGGTTTCCTCCTTTGACAAAAACACTTTCAGTGTCCTAAGCCAATCAAACACTGCGATAGAAGTAGTCCCCTCTGCAAATCTCCTTGGCATTACCTTAGACGAACACCTCAAATTCGATCTTCACATTCAACATAACATAAAGAAAACCCTCCAAAAGCTAAGTATGCTATATAGGAACAATCAATTTATTTCCAACTCCTCTAGGCACACCCTGGCAATCACCTACCTCCTACCTTCTCTTCTATATGGAGCCCCTCTCCTAACCAATCTGTCCACTTCCAACACCTCTAAACTTGAAGCTTGCTATAATAAGATCTCCAAATTTTCCACTAAATCCAAAACATCAACTCACCACTGCCTCTGCCTTCAATCTCTGAATTGGTTAGAACTCCCTAATCACCTAGACTACATCCAACTAACCTGCGCTCACAAATGAATATTCTCCCCTGATAAATGCCCAGCCTTAAAGAACATTCTTCCCCCTTACATCCCAAACAGATCTCTGAGATCTGAACACCAAAACCTAATCTCCATTCACAAACCCAAACGTCCCACCAGCCAGCTTCTACTCTCCTTCTCTCTAGGTAAAAAATGGAACTCTCTCCCTCCTTCTCTTAGGACTATACCTAACATTGAATCCTTCAAAAACCAACTCTTCCTACACCTATCTTCCAAATGGAAATGCTCCTGCTTTCACCCTACATAACTCTTCCCACTAAGCTCTCCATCTTCCTGCTCTACTATACTCTTAACCTTATTCTAATTTCTCTAAAGAACCTGAACTAGCTGACTTTAAATAAACTCCAAGCTTGTAAATATTGTGAACTTCCTAAGAGTAAAAAAAAAAAAATGTGTTTTGCTTTTTTAAATTGTCTCATGATGTATATTACACTTGCTATTTTTTTTTGAATGTATGAATCTTACTCTTGTATTTCATCTCAATCATTATGTAACCTTTTTTGTATTTTGTAACCTTTATTGTACTGTATTGCACATGGAGCTTTTCTCCCCGGGCCTCCACTGAAAATGGGCACTTCTTGGCCCAGTGGACTTCCCCGGTAATCAAACTGAAAATAAATAAATAAATAAATAAATAAATAAGTCACAAATTAATTTCAAACCATAACCCTTCCAGAGTAGCAATTAGTTCACCCAAAGACAATACAGAAAGCTTCTAAGTATAGACATTTTGTCTCTGGCTGCATTGAGAACTATAAGATATAATCTTTATGGCCTAAACCAGGTAATTTAATTTCAAACTATTTACAAAGTTAAAATAAAATCCACTGCTCAGCAAGCAAACGCTGTAGTTCCGTAAGGTAGATATAATGTAAGTCACAAAGGAGGTGGAGTACAACAGAAGTAAGAACAAAACTCCAAATTTGCAGAAGTAAGAACAAAACTCCAAATTTGCAGAAGTAAGAACAAAACTCCAAATTTGCAGAAGTAAGAACAAAATTGGAGTTTTGTTCTTACTTCTGCTGTACTCCGCCTCCTTTGTTATTTACAAAGTTAGGTGGATTCAGTTTAACCTTTTTTCCAGTATCCTCTCTTAAACATATACATTTAAACAGTTTCAATAATGCATTTATATTTCTTTTTCTGCAGATTTGCAAATACATTTTTCAACACAAGCATCTGTACAAATACGTTTGATATACAAATGACATATAATTATTTTAAAAATTCTAGCTAGCTGTGCTGCATATGTTACACATCTACTGCCCTACTTCTCCTGGCATAGCTGACAATACCTGACATCATCACAGTTAGCAACACCAATAATTAAAAATCATCCCTGATTTGGAGCCATCAACCCCTGATCATTTTTCACTTTGTACTTGTAAAAGGATGAGATCTATGGCACCAAGTGTTCCTGTGTGCCTTTTAAGAAAATGGGATTAGGAATGTGTACTCCTGGGGACTACCTGGTACATAACAATTGTAGTTCCTGGTGGTGTACTGGACATAAGGTGTAACATAAATGTATCTCTTTAAGTCTTGTTATTATTGATACAGGGTATACTTAAGAAGACTTTATATCCTAGGTGCTAAGTTATGTGGGAAATAGAGACTATTTTGTACTTTTGCTGTTGGTTCTTGAAGTGACCCTTCAACTTTCCGCATAATTATGTAACATTTCAATAATGGGGAGTAAGATAATGGCTGTATTTATGACTCAAACTACCACTTAAACTGAAAAAATAATTATCTCAGGAAGTGAGTATTCATACTTAATGTCACTTAAAGGTGGATAAGAATATATGAGAAAGATTATCAGATCATCTTACATTTATGATGATGGTTACAAAGTTGTAGCATACCCATACACAAGCTGAATATTGGTGCATGTAAATAAGCTCAACAGTACACATCAATTGAACTATAATTTTCTTTAAAGAATTTAAAAAATAGATATTTTAAAGATACTTACCATTTACTTACACTCAACATTTTTAAAAGCATATAAATAACCTTGTTTTATAGTCCAAAATTGTTAATATTGTCTTAACATGCCTAAATAGCAGAACAATTACACAGAAGACTAAGGCTATGATCTGTTAATTAGCCTCTTCCTGTAGTCAACAGTTCAGGGTTTGATTTCTTTCACCTCCATTTGCTTATTGCATGATTCTGACCAAGTCTCTTGGCCAGAGAGTGCTCCCAGGTCTCACACGAAAAGGGATAATTGTGTCCAGTAGGCTTGTCCTGTATTTATAATACAAACCTTTTTAAAAACAAGCAATTGTCTCATAATACAGATTACAAAATTTGAAGACTAGAAGTATAGAGCCAAACATAGCTAGAAAATTAATTTGAAAACAAAATGAGTATATGCAAGCATAATATGTGCTAAGAGATTAATGATTATTTGTGAGAAAGTAGTGTTTGAATTCTGTCACATGCTTTTTGAGTTTGCTTAGTTCTATATATCAACTGCAATAGCATGAAATCACATGCAAAATTAGATACCTCTCTCAGGAATCAAAGTTCTGTTCAGTTGGAAACTTGTCTGCCTTCTACTCTTTTGGCTTCTAAATAGTGTGAACATTTTCTACCAAAATACCCTTCAAGGCATTGGCGATGTCCTTTCAGTTTCTGCTCACATTGTTCCTCAACTAATTTTCTTGTTCCAGTAATTATCACTCCTTCAGTGACACAAATAGAAATGGATTAGAAGCTTTTCTGTAGAAATTATCAGGTATCACCACATCTTTACAGTAGTCATCTGCTTAGACAAATGCTATTAAGTCTTACATATGTTGGGCTCAAATATTTCCTCGAGAAAGGGGTGTTAGCCACTGCCTGTTCATTTGAATATGTAATCACTATGCAGTAAGAGTGGAAACATCTTCATTTATTATCTGTGATTGACTGTTAATTCTTCTATTTTCTAACATTTGCATTGTGGTGTTGATCACTGGTTAAAATTTACTAAGTAGGTGCCATTATTTCTGAGATATGATGCTAATTTGTCTTAGATAATAGTCTTCCTCCTTCCACCACCAGCATACTTTGACTTTTGATTCATAGATTAGTACTAAGCTAACTGCTCTTGTGAGCCTTTTTAAGCCTAGCCAATTATCCCTTGTGAGACTCAAACCCTGCACCTTGCGTTTATAAGGCAAACACCTTAACCATTAGGCCACCCTCCCAAACTTTGTTCAGAGAGAAGGAATTAGTAAAATCTATTTCTTAGACAAAGATCAAATATATTTTGCCTGTGCTATATTGTCATTTCTATTCCAAAATGCATACCTAAGACCTAAGGATGTTTAGTGTCATCCCTATGAACTGCAACTTGTGAATATTTTATCTGTTGACATTGTTCTTTTTCATCTTGTTATAGTTGTCCAGATATTTGTACTATGTATGTATAGGTTCACCATGTATGAAAGGAAGTTGCATTTTTACTTAGTTTATATGTTGTTATTCTGTATTAGGTGTGTAATAACTTCATTTAAGTGTAACCATATTAGGTCAATGTGTAGCTTTTCTCCCATGCCTGCACTGAAAATGGGATGTTATCCCAGTCGAAATTTCCTGGTAAACAAATATCAAATAAAATAAAATCGTCTGCTTTAAATACTGGAGTGACTGCTAGGAGAGCAGATCTGGGTTGTAGCACTCCACGTCTTTTCTTCTTTCAACGAGTGAATCAAAACTTTTCCTGTAATATTATAGTGAAGTTGAAGAGTCATTGTTACTGTACCATTGTACTTACCAAAATTGTTGTAGGACCTTTCTCTTCATTTCTTCAGAATTGATTTGTTTCATTCTTTGGTCGCCTAAGAATTTGGCAGTGTGTTGCTAAAATTTGTTGGAGCAGAATATCATCTGTAGACAGACATATGGATAATATCTCTGTTTTAGGTATGTGGCACGTAAGTAATACTATCATAAGCCCAAGGTGGTAGACTGGAAACCGCCAAACTACTGTATAAAGCAGTCACGAACAGTCACGAAGTTAATTTCTTTAACACAACTTTAATAGTGTTTTCGGAAACGACTATGCGTTTCCTTCCTCAGAAAGTAAAAAGCACAAAGCAAGAACAACATAATCGCAACTAGCCCAACCTTTAAAACATTTAATGCATCATGTGGTACCAATTAATTAGTCATATGCCCTAAGCTTAAAGGCATTTAGCAGCATAAATTCCAAATAAGTAAAATAACATAAAATAAAAAGTCCAAATAATATCCACATATATTAACTAAATGAACTTTAAAAATTAATCATTATTTTACTTAAAAACTCCTACATAAACATTTCATATACACCACAAAAAACAACTATATTTACTTCTAACTTAATTAATACTTTAAACATACTTTAGAAATACTTCAAAAATAATCCTCAATAAATTCAATAATTTTAATTATGATTAACCCAAATACCTTCAAAAGTAGGTTGGAAAATGAAGGCATCTTAACTTATAATAAAATTAGCCAATATAGACTAATAGACATAATAAAGGCAATACCAGAACAAGTACAAAGGACAAAACATCCTTATCTAATACTTTTTCTAATACTTTACAATAGGGTTTATATATTCAAAAGTGCTGTCAAATACTTAACATTATATTAAAACAAATTCTCAAAATATCAAAATATTAAAATATAAAAATCCTTACAAGGCACTTTTAAAAATCAATTAGTTAATAACTAGCTTCCCTATCTTTTATAGGCCAGTTTTTTTAAAACACAAGTAATGGACATATTTTCATTGAGCCCTGGGGTAAACGTGGCTCCTGTTCTTATCTGCCAACATAGTTCTTGTATGTCCAGTTGAATTTGCCATGGTCCTACATAAGGGGCATTATCTATCTTTTGTAACACCATAAATTCAAATTCATGGTTGGGGAATTCCATAATGTGACATGCAAGCGCGTTATTAATATCGCCCTTGGAAATAGCGTAATAGTGTTCATAAACACGTTGCTTCAATTTACGCTCCGTGCACAGCTTGCCACGCTTTTTATATAGGGAAAACGGACATACAAGAACTATGTTGGCAGATAAGAACAGGAGCCACGTTTACCCCAGGGCTCAATGAAAATATGTCCATTACTTGTGTTTTAAAAAAACTGGCCTATAAAAGATAGGGAAGCTAGTTATTAACTAATTGATTTTTAAAAGTGCCTTGTAAGGATTTTTATATTTTAATATTTTGATATTTTGAGAATTTGTTTTAATATAATGTTAAGTATTTGACAGCACTTTTGAATATATAAACCCTATTGTAAAGTATTAGAAAAAGTATTAGATAAGGATGTTTTGTCCTTTGTACTTGTTCTGGTGTTGCCTTTATTATGTCTATTAGTCTATATTGGCTAATTTTATTATAAGTTAAGATGCCTTCATTTTCCAACCTACTTTTGAAGGTATTTGGGTTAATCATAATTAAAATTATTGAATTTATTGAGGATTATTTTTGAAGTATTTCTAAAGTATGTTTAAAGTATTAATTAAGTTAGAAGTAAATATAGTTGTTTTTTGTGGTGTATATGAAATGTTTATGTAGGAGTTTTTAAGTAAAATAATGATTAATTTTTAAAGTTCATTTAGTTAATATATGTGGACATTATTTGGACTTTTTATTTTATGTTATTTTACTTATTTGAATTTATGCTGCTAAATGCCTTTAAGCTTAGGGCATATGACTAATTAATTGGTACCACATGATGCATTAAATGTTTTAAAGGTTGGGCTAGTTGCGATTATGTTGTTCTTGCTTTGTGCTTTTTACTTTCTGAGGAAGGAAACGCATAGTCGTTTCCGAAAACACTATTAAAGTTGTGTTAAAGAAATTAACTTCGTGACTGTTCGTGACTGCTTTATACAGTAGTTTGGCGGTTTCCAGTCTACCACCTTGGGCTTTGTGTTTTACCAGTTTGTTCAGCTTTTTTCGTTTGTAATACTATCATAAGCATTAGCTGTGAAATAGAGTCAGCAATCTTTCTCAGCACCCAGCAGCAGGTCCAAAAGTCATGATTTATTGTAACATAATCTGTTCTTTATCAAAGCTTTAATGCAAGGACCCATAGCTTCTAGTTATAAAGTTTTTTCTAGCCAAGCATTGCAACCATCATCTCTCTTTTTGGCAATACTACTTTGCTAACAAATAAAGTATTGCTTTCCTATTAAAATGGATCCAGTGGCCACAAAGTAATTTACTGTCATATATAAAAGCTTGGTGCTTTTAGTCAGAGAGTATTTTCTTTATTTCATTTTAACAGCATTCAAAGTTCTGTCTCAAAAAGTGGGCTGCTTCTAAATCATCCTGTTGTACTGTGGTCTCAGAATGAACTGCAGATAAACATCTTGTTGTTTTATTCCCCCCACCACATATTTTAAGTCATAGTTCAAAGATTTCTAAACAGGGACACACCCACAGGCCTTTGGGAGTATAGTGTTAGTATTACAGTAGTAAGATATAAAGTTATGTATTACTGCGTGTACTCCATAAACAGTGTCACACATCATACCAGCAGTATAATGTACAGGAGTGCAGTACACCCAAAGGCCTCTGGGGGGTGTTAGTATGACAGTAGTAAGATATAAAGTAATGCAGTATTGCATGCACTCCATAAACAGTGCTACACATCATACTAATAGCATGATGTGGAGCAGTGCAGTACTGTATGCCCTGCATTAACAGTAATACACACAAGGACCTGTCAGATATAGTGTTAGAATTAGTATACTAGTAGTATGACATACACTAGTACAATTCTGGGTGCCCTACCTGAACAGGGACACACATAATGCCCTAGGGTATACTGTTAGAATTCGTATTCCAGTAGTATGACATGTAGTAATATAGTAATGCCCCACATAAACATTAGCAAGCACAAGACACTGGGAACATACTCTTAGTGTAGCAGTACTATGGTATGCAATAATGCAAAACTGAGTACCTTACATTTTAGTACCACAATAAGAGTTTAGGGCAGGAGACATTTCCTACTTTTCTACTCGTGAAGGTATTGTAGCACCACTTTGCACCCTACAGCATTGGATATAGGTTGATAGGTTTAGAAGTAAGTACTAGGCTGACTGCCCTTCAGGCCATTTTAAATCTTGTCAAATTCCCTTTTGGTGCTAGACTTAATGTATCCCATTCCATGTTAGACTGACCTCACACACACACACACACACACACACACACACACACACACACACACACACACACACACACACACACTCACTCACACACACAAGCACATTCATTTTCATATACAAGGCTGAAGAGCTAGTAGGGTAACAATTTGCAAATACTATAACAGAATCAACATAAATAAAAAACACAAGTGGATATAAATTTTAAACAACACTGTGCAGCTAAGGAGCACCTATTTTTTTCACAACTGAAAACATTAGAAATAATCCAAATTATAAAAAGGCAAAAACAGTGAAGAACCCATTAAAGAAAAAAAACAAAAAAAACAAAATCAAACCCAAGAAATAAAAAAGTAACTCTACCTCAGTAAAGAAAATTAAAGTCATTCGATGTATATGAGTTAGCTTTATATTTTTGATCATTGTTATAAATATTTTTTTGGTTACATCCATGTCATATTGTATATAAATGTCTTTTTATATCTGTTATTATATATCTGAAAATAATCCCCAAGATTCAGCAAGCTCTGCACGGTGTGCAGGAATAGTGCAAGAGCTGCTGCAGGCAACATGGCTGACGTGCGATCCAGGAATGAGCTCCAGGGACGTGCACGAGCACTCCTGGACTATTCCTGCATGGACACAGCCCCTGTATGCTAATTACCTCATTTTCTGATGAAAACAATGCAAATGAGGTGAATTAGCAATCCAGGAAGCAGGCAGGCATCAATGCAGGAATAGTGCAGACTGCAGAAATATATTCAGCCACTAGCTGAAAACATTTCTGCAAACTACAAAACGGAGGCATGACAGCTCATAAAAAAACATGTATTATAAGGTTTAGGCAAGCCAATGGCCAAATATATGGCCATAGGCATGAAAACTAGTTTCAAAATTATAAAAATAACTTTTTTTGGCCGATTTTGTCCGTTTAAGCATAGGGCAGTGGTGTGCAAATGGGATCAGCCCGAAAATAAGAAAAAAAAGCTGGAAATAAGCTTTTAAACCAAAATCATCATTTTTGCCATAATAGTCAATGGCATGCATAACACAACAAGACCACAGAATAGTGGTTGCTAATGGGGAAGGCTGAGTTTTGTAACCATTCATTAGCAGCCAGTTCTATGCAAATGAGGGGAATGATACTGAATCACAGATTTCCCTTCAGTGCTAGCTTGCACCCAACCGTGTAGGTGGATTAACACCAAGGTCTAAGCCTAACAGCTAGATGACCTCATGAGGGGGAGTGTCATGACTGCTGTAAGCCTATTGGAGCACAGTGGCCCGTGTTTGCCCTTAGCTAAGGATCAGCTAAGGAAGGGGGTGTGTCTGAAGCTGCCTAGCTGTATTTTAATTGCCTAAATGGGTGTGCACGCCACACACTGGGTTTAAAAAAAAAAAAAAAACAGGAAATAGCAGCTCTGTTCAAATTTGTGCATGGGGTTTGTGCAGTGGGCCTCGGGGCTTAAACAGGAAGGCAATGAGAAGGGAAAACTTCAGTAGGAAGGCAATCAAGGAGAACTAGCAAAGCTGGCAGGAGAAATTGTATTTATTTATTTTATTTTATTTTACATTTGTTGACTGGGATGGTCTAACTGGATGCATGACCATTTTCAGTAGAGTCCTGGGGAGATAAGCTCCAGGAAGTTACATTAGTACAACTATTCAGGTAAAGGTTATTTATATATGAGCACATATATTTCCACAACACCCATGAGGTGTTGACCAGCAATATGTGTCTCTTCCACCAAATAACAGAATACCCTGATGTAGTGGGTGCTATAGACTGCATGCACATACACATCAAAGCACCACCTGATGAGTGGGGTAGGGTCTACATAAACCACAAGGGTTTCCCCTCCATCAACTACCAGGTCATGTGCGATGCCCAGGGCATTATAATGAATGTGTGTGCTGGCAGCCCTGGAAGCTATCATGACTCCCACATCTGGTATATGACGCAACTGTACCAGAGATTTGCCAGTGGGGACATCCCATATGGCCACCTAGTGGGGATGCTGGTTACGCACTGGAGCCATGTCTGATGACTCCCATCAGAAATGCACACACACCTGAACAAGAAATCCATAATGAGGCACATGCACAAACCAGAATCATAATAAAGTATGTGTTTGGGATGCTCAAGTCACGGTTCCAGAGCCAGGACATAACCAGTGGAGCCTTGCAGTACTCTCCAGCTACATGTACCCAAATTTTCACTGTATGTGCCATGCTACACAATATAATCTTGCTGAAACAGCTGCAGCAGGAACAGCAATTACACAGTCAGCAGCCCAGCCCAGGCAGGGCCACACAGTCCCCCACCTTTGCCAAGGCCAGCACAGGCACAGACTGACTTGGAGGAGGAACAAACTGAGCCTGCCCCTGTAGCCAGAAGGAGGCATGCCCAGTATGCCCAGGCTTTGGCAAAGAGGCAACGCATAGCACATACACTGACATGGTAGGAACCCAGGGAATGGCACCTCTCTCTGACCCGCACATACAGTAAAAGGGATGCCAAACATGACACTACCTGTGCTTTACCATGTATGGGGATTGTACTGTGTGCATCCAACATAGTCAGCCCTCCAGCACCATCCTCAATACTGGCACAGCCACAAGCTAAGTCACTGTCCCTATCAATTGCTGAATGGAGTAGTATGTTCTGCTACTTGTATCTATGGTACAGATGTGAGCATCCAAGGGAACTGGGTGGCTGAATGGGATGGCAGCATATAGTAGACACCTATATGGGCAGCATGAAATCCATAACAAATACTGCTGTCAACATAGTAGGCAGTACTAGACAAGATGACAAATCCCACTGCAGGACATATAGTGGGACAAATGTGTATCCATATGACACACACATGCATGTCAATGAGACTCCCATACCCAACAACAGTCTCAGCCAGCAGGACGGATGTAGATGACCACAAAGAAAGGCTGTACTAAGGCCCCCGATTGATGACAACAGAGAACAGCCCCCCCCTCCAGACCTACACAGACAGAGTACAACAGGTCAGGCAGTTGGATGTTAGTTCTGAAGGGTAAGAAGTCTGAAACTGGAATGTAGGTCAATAAAACCTAAGATCTGTGCTCCACTGATATGCCTCTAGTCTGCATGATAGGTCAGAATACTGAATGAAATGGAAGCCAACAGAGTACCTGAAATATTAGTACAGTCATAGCAAATGTTTGCAGTTGTCAGATGTGCTCCCCCCCCACAGTCCTAAGTAGAAATGTAGTAACATGTACATGTGGGTATAATAACAGTGGAGCACAGATTATCTGAGCTGGCCATATTAGCAGTAGATTGTTGCATGTGTACAATATGCAGGGCTCTGTGTGTTAGGTTGTTGTGTGTTGCATATTTTGTGGAAGTGGTCAGCATGTAGGCATGTAGGGTTGTGTCCCAATGGCCTATGGCCAGTACTGTTGATGACAGGGCCAAGTTCTGACAACTGCAGTACCAAACACAATGCATCCCAGCAAAACCCAATCCAGCAGTAATGCAAGGTAATTGTTTGGATGTAATATCTGTCACCACCTGAAAGATGGACATGCCATGAATGTGGGTCCAGACATACACACAGTACACAGGTGAAAGTACCCTAGACAGATTATATAAAATGTAACTGTAAAATGCACACACCTTTGGTATTTTACATGCAGGTTAGCAGCACATTAGTTGTCTGTGTAGTATGGAATACTGATGTAGTCTGGCCAAACAGTGGCAGACCACAAAAGGCACATTTATGAAGTAGTGAGAAACTGCTGATGTCCCCGCACAAGCCAGCATAAGTGGAATGTCCCACGTATATCTCTGAGTCAGCTGTAAGAAGCTTCCAATGCACATATGCACTCAGCTCACCCCACCATCAGCCACAGGCTCATCACAAGTCATATCCCTGCTGTTGGGAATGAGTACAGTATGACCCCCACTTCTGTATGGGAATACCCACAGAATGCAGCATGCTGAAGAGGTGTTGCATGCAGCTGTGTCCCTAGCTGTAAGAAGCACCCTGCCAGCATCCACACCAATGGATTAATAAGGACAGAACGTATTGCCATTAATACCTTGCACACCTACCTTGTCACCCCGGGGAATCCAGTGGCTTGCACCCTGGGACTGTAGGAGTAACAAAATTGACTGGCCTGCTACAGATGGCCTGCATCACTACCAAATGCCCTACAGTCCTCTGTCAAAGGCCTGTGTCTCACCCGTACTGCCAATGTATGTTATCTCATGGAGTCCCAAATAACAACATAACACAATCCACAGAATACAAATGCAATGCCATGTTGACAAATCCCAGTAGCATGCCCACCATGTCCTACAACATGAACTGTGGACCAACCCCTAAATACCGCTAGGATGAAGGGATAACTATAGGGATACTTATCAGATATCACTTGCATAATGTTAGGAAGAGGATAAAATAACAGAGGGGGGTAGAAGCATGGATGCCATGGAGTATGTGAAGTCTGAAACTCTGGTGTGTGCCCATACTATCCCTGCCTGCAAACTCAGGAATGGGTGGCTACAAACCTGCTCGTAAACCACAATGTGAAGGGGAACTGACTGGATATATGAGCCCTGCCTCAGGGTAACCTGTATGAATCTGTAGAGCTGAGAGGTATGGCCACAGCAGGATATGGCTATTCTGTCAAGTCAGTAGATGTACAAGCAGGGTATCCTCAGCCACCACAGTACCAAGGTGCTGAACCATTTGCACAGGCCCATCAGCAAGTGTCTGCAGCTCCCACTCCAAAATGGCATGAGTGTGCAAGAATATCTAGACTGCAGACCACAATACTGGACACAGCTTCATTCATCTTGTATTCCCCAGGAAATTACTGTGAGCAAATAAGTATATATGTCAGTAGTTGATGACATAATATATCACAGTGTAAAACAGTAAATATGTCTGAATATCTCTGTTAACACCAAAACCATGTAGCACAAGCAGCACAGACATGTAGAACACAAATGCCTGCATGGAGTATAACCTACCTGTAATGGATTCAAACATTCAATACAGAAGGTCATACTGGGCATGCTCAGACACTTAGAGAAATGAAGCCCATGTCTGACAACAACAGTGGACTATACACATCTGTCAGTCGCAGATTTCTGTGCACACACACCACATTGCACACCATTCATGCTTTGCACACACATCGGATAGGAATACACACATATATCCAAGGACAACACACTATAATAGGTCAAACATATACAAACAGAGATGTGGGGAAGAGAGAGACAGACAGTGACAAAGAGCTTCCCATCATGAGGCCTGTCCCACCCACCACACATCCAGTTGGCCAATATCACATGATGTGCCATTGTCTATTACTGTAGAAATTTACTTCTGGTAGCCCTCAGCACTATAGTGTATGTGGTGCTTGTGATAACTGCGTAACATGACAGTACAAGTCATTATTCATCTAGCAGTTGTATACACAGTCCTGTCAAATATAAAGTTGTGTGTGTTTCCAGAGGAATGGTTTATGGTCCAATCACATATACTGCACTCCCCATTACCCTAGTTTAGCTAGCCTGCTGATGTCATTCACCTTGAAATGCCCCTTTGGAAAAGGGCTAGCCCCTTATAAGCTCCATAGCATGTGTGATAACTGTGTAATGCTGTAGTGTAACATGCTAATAAGGTAGGATATCCAAACCTAGACATGCTAACTGAAAGTATGTGTTTGTGTGTGTAGGGATCGATGGTTTTGATGCCATTCACAGACACTACACCTCCAATTGCCCTACTTTAGCAAGTCTGCTGATGTCATTCACCTTGAAATACACATTTGGACAAGGGCTAGCCCTATAAGCTCCGTGGTGCGTATGATAACTGCATAATGCTGTAGTATAACATACTAGTTAGGTAGGAGGTCTAATCCCAGACATGACAAGTGTGTGTGTGTGTGTGTGTGTGTGTGTGTGTGTGTGTGTGTGTGTGTGTGTGTGTGTGTGTGTGTGTGTGTGTGTGTGTGTGTGTGTGTGTCTGTAGGGATGAATGATTTTGAGGTCATTCACAGACACTACACCTCCCATTGCCCTACTTTAGCAAGCCTGCTGATGTCATTCACCTTGAAATATACCTTTGGAAAAGGGCTAACCCTATAAGCTCTGTGGTGCGTGCAAAAACTGTATGATGCAATAGTGTAACATACTAGTTCTGTAGGAGTTCGATTCTCAAACCTGCCAACTGTGAAGCTGTTTGTGTATAGCGATCAATGATTTTGAAGCCATTCACAGACACTACACCTCCCATTGCCCTACTTTAGCAAGCCTACTGATGTCAGTCACCTTGAAATACCTCCTTGGACAAAATTCAGCCTTGTAATCTCTGTGGCACATGCAGTAACTGGGTAATACTACAGTGTGATTCACTAGTTAGGTAGAAGTTCTACTCCCAGACATGGTAATTGTGAAATTCTGCATGTGTGTAGAGAGTGATGCTTTTGAGGCCATTCACAGTCACTGCACCTCCCATTGTCCTACTTTAGCAAGCCTGCTGATGTCATCTACCTTGAAATACAGCCTTGGAGAAGGGCTAGCCCTATAAGCTTCGTGGTGCATGTCATAAATGCTGCACAATGTAATAGCTGTATCTACACAGCTATGGGTTTGGATCTCATCTGTGGCAAGTGTTTGTGTGTAGCTGAAAGATTTTGTCCCCATTTACAGCCAGTACACATCTCAGAACCTAACATTAGAAGTCCTGCAGATATCACCCACCTTACAAGTATCTGTTGCAAAACCTAAACCATATCAGGTCAGTGGTGCATGTGGTAAATGTATAACATAATAGTCCATAAAGGTTGTTAGATAGAAGTTTGAACCTCATCCCTAGCAAACGCAAATCTGTGATTAGGATAAAATTAATTTTGGGATCTCTCACCCACTACATCACCCAATGCCAGAAATTACAAGGCCTGGTGATGTTCCTCACCTTAGAAGTACCTTGGGACAACATCCCTCCAATAAGCTCTGTGGCATGCGCGATAAATGTGATACACTATATTAGCAATACATAGCTAGGTAGGGGGTTGAATCTCAATACTAGCAAGTGTGTGAGTGTCTGTCATCAATATGCTGGGTGGAGGTTGCTGTGATTGTGTAAAGACAAGATGCATTGCGGGGTGAGTTTTGCTAAATTATTATATTGAGGATCTACTATATGTCACAATGTCCACCTTACAAGGACAACAGATGTCAAACAGCAGAGAGGGTGATGTAAACAATCTATAGCCCTACATGTGACATCATGGATTGGTGAACAATATAGGCAACCCTTGTATTACTCAGAAAACACTCTCCACCCATGTCTCATACACAAACACACTTAGCTAGGCAACAACCACTTTATTGGAAGTTCCCTACACATTGCCCACAGATAGTAACCACTGTGTGATTGCGGTGGACTACGTGCCTGCTGACCACAACACTGCCACTGACATCAGAATGTACTGTGATATGTAAAATCTCCTGACTGAGTGCGTGTTATCCAGCAACTAAAACGACATGGCACCCTGTTCCATCCCTACCATAGGCAAATAAATGCTTACAGTGGTCCTTTGCTATGTTCTCCACTGTATGCCTGCAACAACTGTAGAGTCTGCAAATGTAACCCACAAAGGGAATACCATGCCTTACACACATGCCCTGTATGGACAGATGCCACTAACTCCACTGAATACCTGCATTGTGCTGTCAATGTAGGTGCAGGCACAACCTCAGTTCCATAGCCAGGTCCCACCACATGAAATCAGGAATGCTACATGCAATGATAACAATATGTCCACACAACATGCCCCAGAGCCCCCAAGTACACTTCCATATGTCACAGAACATGCATGTGGGACATGTGCATAACCCAGACAATGTCTATGTTATGGAATATAGATCACATACATGGCAAGCATTGCACAGCACTGGCCACCCACAATATTAACCCAGATGAGTGGATGGTGAATACCATACCCACCTGTGTGGGCCAATCCAGGGACTACACCCCTGAGCCACACTGGAGACCCTTGTCATGTGGCCTGATGCCAAGGTATTCCCATTGCCTAGCCTTGTACAGCCTTCTGGCACAGTCACCTACTACACACCTGTTAAGTAACGAACCTATGCATGTCAGTACTGGCAAGTGTGTGTGTGTGTGTGTGTGTGTGTGTGTGTGTGTGTGTGTGTGTGTGTGTGTGTGTGTCTGTGTGGAGATTAATGATTTTGAAGCCATTCACACTCACTACACCTCCCATTGCCCTACTGTAGCATGCCTGCTGATGTCAGTCACCTTAAAATAACCCCTTGGCCATATATCAGCCTGATATGCTCTATGGCCCATGTGATAACTGCGTAATACTGTAGTGTAGCAAACTAGTTAGGTAGGAGTGCTTGTCCTGATCCTGCCAACAGTAATAATGTGTGTGATTCCCTACGAGAGTGTGAGTGTGTCTTCCTTGACAACTGCTTTTGTGAGCAGTCACATGTACTACACTTCCCTTATCCCTCCTTTATCACTGTTGCTGATGTCACTCACCTTCAAAGATACCTTTGGACAGCTCTCCAACATGTAAGCTCCATGGCATGTGTAATAATTGCATAACAATGTAATAGCAATGCATAGTCAGGTAGGGCTTTGAAACTCAGTACTGGTAAGTGTGTGCTTGTGTGTGTGTTGCCAGTGTCCTGTTGGGGTGATTGTATAATGACAGGGTCCATTACAGTGTTGGTTTTGCCACAGCATTATATTGAGGAGCTACATGTCCCATTATCAATATTACAAGACCAACATTTTACAAACATTGTAGAGGTTGTTGCTGACAATCCTCAGCCATAAATGTGTACAGCATGTGCAATTACCATGTGACAGTATGGATTAATACACACTATAGGCAACCGTCATAATGCCCAGATACCACTATCCACCCATGGATCATACACAAACAGGCTTGGCTCTTACTCTCCTACTCCCTTCCTTTCTTACTTTGTCTCTCTCTCTCTCTCTCTCTCTCTCTCTCACTCCCTCTCTGGTTGATGTGGAAAAGTGCACCTGCTTTTTTTAGGCAGCAGCTTGAGTTTTGTATGTGATGCTCATGATCAGCTGATGGCCTATACACAAATTGTAGTCCCCCACTTGCTAATTGCATGTGGAACAGCTGTGGTATCATTCCTATACCCAATTAAATGGAAACACACTCCTATAACTAAGCACTTTATGTGGGTGTGGCCCTTTTCCTTCACTGTGAGCAGGACTTCATGTGGGTGTTTGAGAAACAGCATCACAGGGGGTAGTTGGATATACCTCTTACAACATAAACTGTTGAGGCAGGCCAACAAACAGGAAGGGGATGCTCCAGACATGGGGACAGAATGTATGTATTGCTCTTCTACATTTGAAGTAATGTTATTTTAACAGGGCTTGTGTGGATATGGCTGTTCTACATGATTTAATAGCTGTCATGACAGTGTTATGTGGTTGAGGAAACTCTCACCTGTAGGGCTATCTGCAGACTGGCCAGAGTTTGATTGTTTGGTTTTGTTACTCCTGGAAGGTGGTTACACTGAAGCGCTAGAGTGGAAATAAAAGTTTTATATGTGCCTCTTTGTTTGGTCCATTGGGTGATTGTCATTTTCTTTTGTGGTGGAGAAGAAGTAGTAGTCGTATATGTTGGTCAGAGTTTGAAGTCTTACATGTGTTGTGTTACTCACACATTTCCTATCTTTAGAAATGCAGTAGTATACTCTGAGGAGTGCAGTCAGTATATGCTGACATCCATGTGAGTTACTGACTTCATATCCCTCAGAAGACATATGTCACAACAAACCCTGTTACACCAGTAAATGTATGAGTTTATCACAGCAACATGTCAATATTGGCCCTGTGTTTGTGCCGCCAGGCACAAGTCTGTCAACCTTTGTGCATATGTCATGCAGTAAGAGGTGCATTTGTTTAGTATATCATTATTTACTGACAGCATACCTGATAACAAGCCAGTGAGATATCAGACTGCTAGACATGTTATGTATAGTAGGCCTTATATTTGAGGACAAAACTTGGACATTCTATTGTAGTGTGTACAGTAGTGAGGTCTGTGTACTTATGGTGATTGTTGACAGAGTGTATATTGTGAATATGTACCTTGGCATGTGTACAGACTGTGGTAGATGCCATTGTTCTTGGTCCTGTTCTATCTGATGTTGCATGCTGCTCCAGTGTATGGTACCCTATCAGGGTACTTGTTTGCAGGGCCAGACCGACACGTCCCATACTACAGTCAGGTTTTGGAATACACTGTGTATTGGCCCAGTATATGTAGGGTTAGTGTGTGAGTGGCACAAATGAGGATGGTGTTGTTCACACAGTCCATATACTGTAATATTAATTACGCTTGCCATATGTGACTATGGCTGTGTTCAGACTGGTTGTGGGTATGCACTTTCACACAGGTGTCTGTTACTCCATGCTGTCACATGCTTGTAGAGCCTGCTATATTTGCAAGTGCATATGTATTCCCCCATAAGAAATGTAGGCCAGTGTTGTGGCAGTCTGCCTGTAGTTTGCACAGTGCTATGTGACATGCCTAGCAGCTGATATATATATATATATATATATATATATATATATATATATATATATATATATAGATAGATAGATACACATGTACATATACATATATTATATATCTATATATATATATATATATATATATATATATATATATATATATACATACATATATATATATGTATATCTATATATATATTTATATGTATATATATATATATATATATATATATATTTATATGATTCCCCTTCATATGACTGAATTAATATATGCCTGAAACTCATAAGCCTGAAAACAAAAGCCTGAAATGTCAAAAGCCTGAAAAGTCAAAAGCCTGAAACTCAAAAGCCTGAAAACACAAAAAATAGATATACTGATTTTAAACAACAGAAACCATATTAATTTCCACTAAGTACAAGCAGGGGGGCAAGCCACCCTGCACCCCCACACCCCCCTACTTAAATATACCAACTCAGAGACCGCACTAGATTGAGGTAAATGGAAATCTCCCCCTTACACAGATTTCCATTTACCTGCACAATGTTCTGAACTTTCGACATTGTCGTGCCGACAATATCATATTCGATATTGTCGGCTTACAACAACGTGAGCTAGACCCCATGTATCTACATATGTATAAATATATCCTTGTTGTGTGTAAACATGAGTGTTGTATTTACCTTCCCAGACATAAACCACCATATTTATCTGCTATGTGTTTATATAGATATAACAACGTACTGATTCAACAATATTTTCACTAACAAGTACTATACAATTCTAGGTCAAAGCAGTTGTTCACTACTATTCAGTATGTGTACTGACAGAATATATTGGAAAAAACAACAGACATCTTCAAAGCCGTGATGGTTTAATGGTTAACTGCTCTGACTATAGTGTATACGGTCCTAGGTTCAAGACCTGCAACAGCTGTATATTTTGTTGCTAGGCAGAACAAGGACTGTTGGATACAGAGTGGTTAAGGCAGTTTTGAGCAGCTTTAAGTGGGTTTGCATGGGTTTGCGCAATGATAAGCAGTGCTAACATACAGTTAAATGAATAGATGCTTATACTGTGTAGGCTTCGATTACCAGTGCACGAATCTGCTTAGCATTTATATTGCAGAAATGCTGAAACCTGCTAAGCATGGCTCATCCCTGGTAACCAGTGATCACATTCCAGTCTGATAAATTAGCAGGGTAATTGCATCTTTAATAAGTGTATTCAATTCCATGTACATAACATGTGTCTATGTGCTGCTGTTACAGTAGCAAGGGGTGTGAGTCTACTGTCTGGGACACCTGAGTATATATATGGCTTGTACAACACTCTTTTCCATTTGAATGTGTGTCATACATGGGTAGTATCCCAGGTTATATGCAGTCACACTGGCATGCAGTATATCATTACATTACTACTGTTAACAGTGCTTTCCCAAATAAGAGTAGATTGCAGATTGTAGTACTAGAACCAAACACCCCTGCATGCAAAGATGGACTCTGAGCCCTGACTATCATGTTCTTGGTGTGTGACCTGTGTGTCATTAAATATTTGCTACTGGATATTGATCTAACATGTGGATATTAGCTGTAGACTACTGTGTGTATAGGACATGTAATTGAGGGCTGCTGTCATGTAGTAATGGCATACCAATCAGTGTCAGATGTCTATCTGTCAAAACATTCATCCTAATGCATAACCAGTTGGCTAGCTGATGTCTGTATAGATGTGCAGATGTCAGGTATCCATCTTGGCTGCTTACAGGCAATCTATGCTTGGCTGACACTGACATGTCTGCCTAGCTGTATTATGAATGCCACAGCTAGGAAATCCCACCCTGTATGCAGCACATGTCATGGACACCTTAACTAGACTACCACAGTCAACAGAACATGCTTGGGTACAGGTCTCCAAGACAGACACTGACCATTTTATGTAATATATGTTGCATACATGTCAGTTGGAGCACCTCACTGGCCTTCTGCAAGAGGTAATCAGATGTTTGGATGTTGCATTTAACTTTTACCCTGAGGATCACTCACATGACATCAGTTGATAGATAGCCTGCTGACAAATGCAGGTGGCATGATACCACTGTACGCACATCCCCTACTTTTCTCATCTCTCAATGGACAATATCCTGGTACTCACCTAGGAACATCTGCACCTATGGACCCCAGTACTGACAAATGTGACAGTGTGCATTACTGAGAATAACAGTGTCTGTGTGTTTGTAAACCTGTAGTTGATAATACTCTGAGGGCCTTCTCACCCACTACACCCCCCCATTGCCACAGTTAGATATGGCTGCTTCTGTAATGGACATTACATGTACCTTGTTACACTCTTCACCCTATGGGCTACCTGGAGATTGTAGCACCAGCACAGCACTATTGTACAAATGGGTAGATAGGTGTGGGTTACCCTCTGAGTCCTAGCATGGGTGTGTATGCGTGCAAGTGTGTATATTTGTAGGATACAGCATTCTGAGGCCACATTCTCCTAATACTATTGAATAAGGGATAGTGATGTTGCTGACCATAGGAGAGTCATGACAAACCATCACCCTACTGTCCTTGTGGCATGTGCAATAGATGCATATCCCTGTAGTAGCACTCTTGAGATAGAAAAGGGGTTGTATTGCAGTCCTGGTCAATGTTTGATTGCGGGTATGTCAGAGTAATATCATGGGTTTCAGTGAGTACAATATCCAATGTGGGGTGTTGGGTATACTGTCGTTACACCATGGTACCCCCAGTACATGTCCCAAGGTCCACTGTATGGGGAACCACTCTCACCATCAACCATACAGGTAACTGATTACACTATCCATCCCAATGATGCATGTGATGTGCGCAACTTGTCTGTAACAGAATGGACTCACTAACAAGGTAGTTAGCATTGATAAACCCAGGTCTCTCAGATGCGTGTATAACTGTTATGTGTTTGTCAATGTGTATATAACAGTATGTCACACTATTTATTGTTCATAAACAACCAGTACATCCCCCATTACCATACTGTACAAGGCCTGGTGATATCCTTCATTTAACAAGTAACCTGGGGCATATGTCATCCTAAAAGCTGTGTGGTGTGTGCAATTAAGGCCACACACATATTAGTTGCAATAAGTACCTAGGTAGGGGTTCTACTCTCAGTGTTGCCAATTAAGTGTGTGTGTGTGTGTGTGCGTGTGTGTGTGGGTGTGTGTGTGTGTGTGTGTGTGTGTGTGTGTGTGTGTGTGTGTGTGTGTGTGAAGGGATCTACTTCATTATGTGGAAAATACATGTCCCAGGAGGTCATCTGTCTGAGAACTGATTGGCAAATGCTAAAATTTCAAAGGTATCATCTTGTGGAAATTCATTTGATCAAAACTAGTCGTACATGTGTAAATGCCCTCTTCCCCACTGTATAGCTGTATGGCGATACTGGGGTTGGTATATATAGCTTAGTGTGGATCTTGTGTACACAGCCACCATCATTGTGTTTATTGTTGTGTGTATCCCCTCACTTAGTCGGCTGTAATACTGTACAGTTTATGTTAACAGGTTAAGTGGTTGTCAGTCACACTATCTGTGGTTCTACACCACCCCACACCCTCCAATGGGTAGGGCTGTGCCACCCACACCAGCACACCTATGTTTACCAAGTCGAGGATTGCACTGCATTGGGGAAGGGGACATATACCCGGCCAGTACCATCGTCAATGATATTAAACTAGCAGACTGATTATTTCCCAATGTGATGTTGTGCCTATTCTGTCTTGGTGGCATTACATAGGGTAAAATTGGTTCCCTGCAAAAGTACATGCATCCATGTGTACAGTATTCTCTGTGTATTGCATCAACACCAAAGCCTGTGTGTGTGTGTGTGTGTGTGTGTGTGTGTGTGTGTGTGTGTGTGTGTGTGTGTGTGTGTGTGTGTGTGTGTGTATGTGTATGATTGTTATACACAAACATGTGGTATGTACCACCCAGTACACTTACAATTGTCCACTGTAGGAGGACTGCTGACATCAGCCACCATGCACTCACCTGTATACACTCCTTAGACCTATCAGGCATGTGGCACATGCAATAACTGTTATATAGACCTGTGACTTGTGTTCAGCTGTACCCAGGATATGGCACAGTCAATGATAATAACAGCTATAATGCATCATGGCTGGACAGCTACACATCCTGACATGTAAGCATTAAACATTAGTGTTGAAAACATGTTACGCAGCATTACATTAGTACACCTTAGTACATTCACCCTGTGCATCAGAACCATATTAGCATGTTCTTGCATTGATGTTATGGTTGACAGGGATGTGGCACAGCTATCATCATATGCACAGGGTGTGTTTTGGGTTTGCCAGAGACCTAGGCTGAGCCATTTGGTTGGCATCATCTGTGTGTGTTAGGGGGTTTAATTATTAATTGGGGTGTGCAGATATGGTGTGTGTGGGTATGGGGTTTCCATAGTTGTGTTGGTGATATGTGCATGAATAATTGCACACAGGTCTGCCACGTGGCTGCCCTATACAGGGGCTTGTTGGACAGCTGCAAAGTGTACCTGGCAGGGTGTGCAGTTCACCGTCTCCTGCCATGGACATGAGAAGTGTGCCTGCCAGGGGTTCCATGGGCACTACTAGGTACAAGACCAGATATGGTACTCTCCCCTGATAATATATGTCCGCTGGATCCAGGTCCCTCTTAGGACTGGCCAGGGCCACATGCACATGGCCTGCTATGTTGCGGTATGCACAGCACCCCCTCCCCCACAGTGCTGGGGCTGGTACTGCCACTACAGGAGTGGATATGACTTGTTGCATGTCCATGTCAACCTCCACCTGTTGGTGTTACTGACCTACGTCCATGTGGCTGTCGCACTACTCCCATCATATGCTCAAGCACATACATTGCATGGTTGAGGATTCCCACCATCTCACCCAACTGTCTATCCAGGACCTCTGCAAAATAACGGTGGGCACCTGCAAGATCAAGGATGTTGTCAATAACAACAGAATGAGTAGCCCTCTGGAGCCTCAGATCCTGTCTGGTATAATGTTCCATCCATGCCTGTGCCTCCATGATGGCCTGAAACATGTGTCTGGTGACACCAGCTGTGGCACTACTGCCAGGGGCATGATGACCAGCAGCCCTCCTATGAGCACCTCTTTACATCTGCTTGTGTGGAACTTTGCTGGGCATCCAGCTATGGCTGCTGTGCAGAGACATACTTGCCATAGTCACCATACTGTCCTGTCCCATGCCACCACCCGTCAACTGTCCCTCATCTATAGCCACTTGTTTTGGGGTATGTATAGGCAATTTGACTGTGTGCGGGGATGGGGTGGATA
The DNA here is from genome assembly GCF_019279795.1 of Protopterus annectens. Taxonomy (NCBI): domain Eukaryota; kingdom Metazoa; phylum Chordata; order Ceratodontiformes; family Protopteridae; genus Protopterus; species Protopterus annectens. The sequence goes on from NC_056738.1 coordinate 257,248,127, forward strand.
GCAGGATATAATAGTTGTTAATTGACATCTCTGTCTCCCCCACCATATCTGCAACAATAATCTGAACACCCAACTCCATGGATATGTTTACAGCAAACCTACTGTTGGGACATATATTGTATTATACGACAAATACTGCAATGTGTTTTTAGTCATGTTACATGTTGAAAGACTATCACTGGTGGCCTATTGCTAGCAATGTCACCTGCATGCCATTGTAAGGGCCATGATGGTTCCATATATGCATGTGTTCTGTTTGCTATGCAACTGCTCCAAATCTGGTGTGTTGTGTTAATGGGGATACGTATGCATGCTGTTAGAAGTAATCCTAAATAGATTGTGTGGAATATTACTCATAGATTCATAGTTGTGTACTAGGCTAATGGCCCTGGAGCCTTTATAAGCCTAGCCCATAGAAGTGCCCTGGCATCATGCCACCTGACATTAGTTCCCAGTGCCCTTATTGGGTCTACCTCACAATGTCGAAAGCCGACAATATCAAAGCTAATATTGCTGGCACCACAATATCAAAAGCGCAGAACATCGTGCAGGTAAACGGTAATCTCCGTAGGGGGAGCTTGCCCCCCTGCCTACACTTGTTAGTTCTTATTTTTGTTTGCTTTTTGTTTTTTAAGCATTATTTGGTGTTTTACTACATCGATCACTAGAGGTCGACCTTTGGTGATTCGATGTAGTAAGATTTCGATAATGTGATATAGACTCCCTTTATCAAGTACAGCCACTGGAGTGATCCCTGGGGTGAACATTCTATTATCCATTGACTCATCAATATTTCTCTTGAAGAGGGTCAGTGAGTTGCTCTGCTTGACATGTATGGGAAGTCTCTTCCAGAGCATGGGCAGTCTTTGGGTTATGAACCTGTCCTTCCAGCATGTTCTGTTGATTGTGGTAATGAGGTTGAGGTCCCTGGAGCGTGTGGTATGGAGGGATTGGGATTTCTTTAGATGTAGCATTTCTAACCAAGCTGGGTCAGATATGGCTTTGTAAGTCAAGCAGAGATCGCTTACTACCCACATATTCTCTATAACTGCAACACAATAGCATATTTGGGAAAGCTGTTCCCAGCAGAACCACCTCTCCCACCTCATCTGGCCATGTTACCATGCCACAGCACATCTGGGACTCACCCCAGGACCTCATAATCTGTTGGTCCTGCACTAACTTCCGGTGGAACTACATCATGAGATGGTGTTCATTCCTTCCTGGAAGCACACACAGACAGGATCCTGTTACCTGAAGTCAGGTCCAGGGTCTGCTGCATAGGGAGCTCCACAGAGACTTGTGAGATCTGCTACACCACTTGAAGCCCTTGGTACACAATTACAGGGTTCGCATGCTTCTCCTGCTCAGCCCCAAGCTCAGCACCTTCAGGGCCATGAAGGTGCAGTTGTGACTGCCCATGGGTGGGGACCACAGTCCCACTGTTTCCATTTTGGGGCTCATGGGCTTCCACTTTCCAGACACCACTCCCCATCCAAGGTGTTTACCCACCACATGTGTCCTATACCACCCCTGTATGCTGTCTAGTCTGGCTTCCAACCCAACCTACCTCCCCAAATAAACCTACTATCCTTCCCCAACATACCAATCTCACCTTCACAAACAAGGGCAATATGTTCCCAACATGGATTTCACACCAGAAATAACTGCCCATTTCAGACCCACTTACAAATGTATATATATATATATATATATATATATATATATATATATATATATACATGTATAGATAAGTGTGATGTTTTCTCAATCATATTGTGCAGCACAGTCATTCAAAAGTAGGGGAAATGTATTAAAAAAAAAAAATATATATATATATATATAGCTACACATACACACACACACACACACACACACACACACACACACACACACATATCTATATATATATATATATATATATATATATATATATATATATATATATATATATACATATAGAGAGAGCTATATATAGCTATATATATATATATATATATATATATATATATATATATATATATATATATATATATAATATATATATATATATATATATATATATATATATATATATATATATATATATATATATATATATATATATATATATATATATATATATATATATATATATATATATATATATATATATATATATATATGTATATGGAGTGCATTCAAACATCAGGCCCACACTCTCTAAATCTCCTTCCTCCACAGCTGCACTGTTTTGCTCTGCTACAAAACACAAGAGTGTCACATGTGGACACAGCCTAACATTAGGGGGATATATAGGGACTGATTGCAGGTAAGCCTATTACAAACCTATGAAGTTTGTGCATGACACATTTCACGTTAACATGACTGTCCTGAACGTGGTGGAGTCTGAAACTCCTGTGTCTATCATGACTTCATTACTTCCACCTCCAGCTATTTGCAACACTAATATACATGTCTTGAGGTACAGATCACACACTATGATGGCTTACATCTTGTCATTCATTGCTGATCTGCACAGTTGACAAGTATGGCCCACTGCTCACAGGGCCAGATGCAATGTCCATAACAGTTGTTCGGCAGGACATCATTACAACAAGTCTTGATGGCACATATAAATCTTTCCACATCATCTATCCCATTATTACAGACTAAGTGTTTTGGTTTGGCTTGTAGTTTTTCTCTCTCTCGCTCTGTCTCTCTCTGTCTCTCTCTCTCTCTCTGTCTCTCTCTCTCTCTCTCTCTCCACTACAGGGATTGAGCTGCTTTGAATAGGTTGCAGCATGGATTTTGTAGGTGATGCTCATGATCAAGTGATGGCCCCTGAACCAATCAGTGTTCACCACTTGCTAATTGCATGCAGCCAGCTGTGTTGTACTTCCAGCTATTAATGTCATGGCAACCCAGTGTGCAGGGTCCTGGGTTGGAGACTTGCAAGGGCTGATTTTTTTGTTTTTGGGCTGAACAGGGGCTGTTGGAGACAGACTGATTAAGGCACTTTAAAGCAGTTGTAAGTGGGTTTGCTTGGGTTTGTGCAGACCTAAGCAACAGTTATGTGAGCTCAGCTTCACTTACAACCACTTAAGGCCGCTTAAACCCGCTAATTTCAAATAAAGAAAAGAAAAAAGGGAGATAGGAAAGTGGTGAAATTGGGGTAAGCAGGAGGACAAACAAGAATAGAATCAGGTGGGATGTGCAGCACATGTGTAGGAAAGGGGCATAGCTCTGCTTCTTTGGCAGCAGCAGCTGCTTTCAATGTGGGAAATTTAGAATTTGAAGCCTCACAGCCTACAGGGAGGTATGTGGGCATCATACAATATGGATTATTGGTAGCGTTAGATTGTGTGATGGGTACATGTCTCTGGGTGAAATGCAGAGCTATGTATGGGACATGATTTTTTTTGTGGGACAGATGCCCTTTTTTTAAGGTGAGAGTGGGATATTAAGGAAGGATTATTGGTAAGTGTGGTGAGCAAGGTTTGGTAGGAGACGTTAAATTTGTAGACAGACAAGACAGCAGACAGGGGTGGTGTATGACACATGGGGGGTAAACACCTTGACGGGGAGGGTGGTTGGGAATCTGAGGCTCATAAGCCTCCCAGATGGTAGTAGTGGCATTGATGTCCCCACCCAATGGCCATAACCACTACTCCTTCACAACCCTGAAGGTGGCTGGGCTGGTGGCTGGGCTGGGGGGCCCACCTTCCCCTCTAGCTGCACCAGTCTGTCCCCCACCTGGCACAGGTGGTCATCTAGCTCCATCTTGAGGACACTGAGCATTATGCCACAGATCTCGTCTCAGGTGACAACATCCTCACTGCTCCCACTTGCGGGGGTGTGAGCCCCATCCTCTGCAGTGGTTCCACCCAAGAGTGGTGCAAGACCAGCAGATGAGAGAGGTCTTGGTTGGATTCCAGATGTGCTAGGACCCAGTGCCTCAGCCAGGTGGGGTGGTGGAGGCAGATCTGCTGGGATCTGCTTTCCCATATGTGCTATGGTGTGGAAATTAACAATGAATATTGGTTAGTCATGCACAACACATTATAACATTAGTCAAGATAGCATGCATGTATATTCCCATTTACACAAAACAGTGCAATTATAACAGTGCCATAGCAAACAGAACCCATGCATATATGGAATGGCATTCAGGGTCCAGCAGCATGCCAGTTAGTGGTATGTCAGGCAGGCAATAAAATTATTATTCAACAGGGAATATTAGTATGCACACAGTTTAAACAATAATAAACCAAATGGAACAATGGTCCTAACAGTAGAAGTTTGTTTAGGAACATACCGATGTTGGTTTCAATGTGATGGTTGGATCAGTTGAGTGGTGGGGGAAGGGAACAGATTCAATTGACAACTGCTATCAAGTATATTTGTCAGTACACTACTATTCACTACTCTATGTTCTGACCACACTTACATGCTACCTGGGCCATGGGGCTGCTACAGCACCCCAACAGCTGTAGATATCAACAGAGCAATTTTACCCATATTTTAGTTATACACATCAGACCTGTGTCTATACCAATTCCTTTACCTGTGGGCCCTGTGCAGATGAACTATGTGCACATTACATTGCTGTTTTTGCACACATTTCAGATTCACATATTAGTTGCAGGCCTTGGAGTGCGTGTTGTGCCTTTCACATACATCTGCTGTGACATTCTCTGTGTGCAGGTTTCTTGGCAACTGAGGAAACTATCCGTGACAGCGTGACACTTGAGTGACTGCAGAGTGTGGATGTCTAGCTTATATCTATTTGTAGGACTGGGGCTGATCAACACAGCAATTGTACACCTTTCATAGTTATACACATCATACTAGTATTTCTATTCAGATTTATTTACCTGTGTGCCCTGTATGGAAAATGCTATGTGTTGCAGTACGTTACCTTTTCTATTCATATTGCAGTTTACAACTCTAGAACCAGACTGAGATGTTAGGGGCAGTCCCTGGATTTGAACCACGGTGTGTGTGAAAAATTGAACGACAGGCCTAGTCTTTACCAGAGTGAGCTACTGGGGAGGTGTTTTGTGTTGTTTGTGACATTTCTATCTAGTACATATTTTTGTGCACAGTACTTTCATTATGACATGTTGCATTATTTGTTTCACATTTTCAGTACAAATTATGCATACACAATAGACATTGGTGTCACTGTTTGTGAAACGTGCACATTAGCTGGATTGCATATTTGACTGTTTTACAACTACATACTGCAATTTAGAATCCTGAGTACACAGTGTATGTTTTAAATCTGCATCTATTAACCTTATACATTTTTCAGTATATTCACAGCTACATACAGCTGAAATTGAAAGTTTAACACAAGACAAAACTGGCAGACAAAGAAGTAGAACACATTCTGATGGAAATATGTACTGTTACTTTTTTTCTGTTATTTGATATGCCCATTCTAAAATATGCAGACAAGCAGTGCTAACTTGGTTCACCTTAGTTAATGCATTCTGCAGGACATACACATTTCTATTTTTCAGGTACATGTGAGATGACACACACCAGTATTTGGGATCACCTTTATTAGTTTTGACATACATATCTGTGTACAACTCGGAAATCCACAATTAGTATTCCTGCATGATCTGCAAAGGGGAATGCTTTTCTTTCTGTTACAGTAGCTCTGACATGGCACTTTCTAGGCAGATTCACTCAGACACACTCATGCATATTCTGATATTCCTCTCCTGCATATTTTACTGTTTGTTACTGACATCTGTATTACACAGCAGCTGGGAATACTCCATTGTAATGCTGGCAGCCTGACACAGGCATTTATTCCTGACTTTTACAGAACAATTATATATACAGGCAGTACTACCATTACTATAATTTTGATTTCTTACTGCTAATAATAAGGGGTATTCTATGCTGTGGTGGTGGTGCTGTGGTAGCGTTGTCGCCTCACAGTAAGATGTTGTCCTGTTCAATTCTCAGCTAGAGCATCTTCTGTGTGGAGACATGCGTGAATGGGTGTACCTTCATTGAAGGTTGTGCATCAGGGCCAGCAACTTGGCATGTAAAAATTTACTGCCAATCATTAATGGACCAGAGTTCCGCTTTGGCGACACCTAACCGGGAAAATCCAAAAGACACAACAATAATAGGGGGTATTCTGCACACACCATACTGCCGATGCAGCTGGGCCAGTCACTGGGCATAAGCATCAACATTCTGGGACCTCTCTGCAGCAGCTGTATGGGGATCACATATTAATCACACCTGCACAGTCACAAGTTTAATTTTTTTCCATACTTACAGATACATAAGACTGCATACTTACAGAGAGGTGGGACATCCTGCGCTCAGGCTTCTTGTTATAGTAGTAACATACCTGCTCACCAGTCTGGGGTATGCCAGTGGCACTGGTGAGATCATGTGCCAGCTGGTCCCAGGCCTCCGCTTTGTACTGCGAGCCCTGGTACTAGCCCTGCAGCAGCCTGCCATCATTTACTAGGAGCCCAACCATGACCATGGACTCTTGGATGTCCCAATGTTGAGCTCGGAACTGAAAACCTTCACCAACACCAGACATTTTGGTCCTGCTGTGAGCAATCCCAAATGGTTATGGCTGTATTCCTGCCTAGGCAGTTTAAATAGGGCAGTTTTCCTATACTTTTTCTTTATTGGCCAGTTTTAATATGCTGAACTATGCTAAGCTCAGTGCAAAACCGCATAGCAATGCTTAAATCAGGTAAGCACAGCTGAAAGCCGGTAAGCAATGCTTACACTAGCAATGCATTGCATAAATCTATTTTTTGTCATTAAATTTATAAATTATTTTTTACATTTATATTTTACATATTCCCACCCCTACTGTACTATACGTGAGCCATATGACTGACATCTATCATTCAAATTCCTTAAAAGTTTATTAAAAAATTTGGCAGAGGGGGACTCAAACTGAGCATGTTCTACATGCTAAGCCATGGTAGTACCAGTATGCTACAGCAGCTTGATATTTTTTATCACAGTAGCACTTGTCTATCATTTTCAGGATTTCAGCCAGGCTAAACATAGTGGTGCACATTGCAAACAAGCTGTGCACCACTTACATTTTGGATTTATTTGATGAAAAAAAAACTTGTTTTAATTTTTTTTGCTTTCCTCTACCCTACTGCTTCCATGCATGTAGGGCAAAAGTGCATACATTTGGGGGTGTGCACTTGAAGGCTGCTGCCTTCTGGGTGTTTGTGGGTTTTTTTTCAGTGTCTGTGGACACTGAAATGTTAGCTACTTACATTTCAGTGTCTGCAGACAGTTGTTTACTATATAATATTAGAGCCAGGCTCTAATACTATATAACTTGACACTTATCTGTGTCAAAAAGTGCAGTACAGCAATTTCTGCACTCGTTCCTAGTTCATGTCTGTTTATAGATTAGTACTAAGCTAACTGCCCTCGCGGGCCATTTTAAGCTTAGCCAATTGTCCCTTGTTAGACTCAAACCCTGCACCTTGTGTTTGTAAGGCAAACACCTTAACCATTAGGCCACCCTCCCAACCCAAGATTAAATAACAGCACGCCTTCATGCATATGCAAGGTGTGCTGCTATTCTAAACAGACACGAACCACTCCATGCAAGAATAGTCTTATTCTTGCATGGAGCTTCGTGAATGCATGGAGCTTCGTGAATCTTGGGGAATGAATATCTATTTTAAACTGACTTCTTAGACTGTCTTTTATAGCAGTTTAAGGTAGCATTATGGTGTGATTTAATTAATTTTATGTGATTTGTTTTGTTCTATTCTATTTGTTAGCTGTTTATATATATATATATATATATATATATATATATATATATAAAAATAAATATATATATATATATATATATATATATATATATATATATATATATATATATATATATTACAGTGGCTTTTTTTAACCTATTTATAACACTGACGAACAAACTTGAATGACTTGAAAGTTTGGTTGTTTTCTTCATTAATATAATTGTGATGGTTGGAACTCTGGTGTTTTTGCTTTTTTTTACCAACCCTAACAAAGCACAAAGGCAGGTAAGAAAACAATATATCATAAAACAGTAAAAAGTGCATTCTAAATTTCACAATACTGATTATATATATTTTTTTTTTCTCTGCGAAGATACTACAGACCAACTTAACAAATAAAGGAGCAAAGAAACCCCCCAGAAACATAGCCAGGAACATTAACTATAAGCATATATGGATCTACTTCAGAAGAAAAATGAAAAGACTGAATCCCAAAAGACTGAAAATTCAAAATAGTGAGTGATGGAATTTGCCTCTTCTCCACTGTTGTACAATCTTGGAGCTGGTACATATAGTTAACTGGAATTGTGGGGGGGGGGGGTGCAGCTTCCTACATGAGTGGTGCAGGGGGGGCTTGCCCCCTGCTTTAAAACTGCGTTCTATATTTTGAATTTTAAGTCTTTTGGGATTCAGTCTTTTGGTCTGTCTGTCCTCTGAATTACACCTGTATATGTGTGTGTGCATGTGTGTGCGTGTGTGTTTGTGTGTGTGTGTGTGTGTGTGTGTGTGTGTGTGTGTGTGTGTGTGTGTGTGTGTGTGTGTGTGTTTGTGTGTGTGTGTGTGTGTGTGTGTGTGTGTGTGTGTGTATGTATTGATATATAGGTGGACTGCATTTGGTCTAAATGATCTTTATTCATCTTCCGTTTAGTCAGTCGCATTGGTCAACTAAACAGATGGTCAACAGATGTACAATATCACACAGTTCTCATGGTAGAGTAAGATACCATTCCCTGATATTGTGCTAGCTCAGAGTTAGTACATGTAATTAGCAGGGAGAGTGAGGGATGCAAGAGTGGCTAGCCTTCCTGAAACAAAAAACAATGTTTTTGTTGTTATTTTTATTCAAATATTGCATGTGTCATGTTTTTTTTTTTTTCTATGGATGCATGGTAGTGTGTTCATGTTAACTTTGTCAGCCTTTTGCAGTCGATGATTGGAAGGTCAACATAATAAGGCTTACTTCAAGAAAGTGAGTATACCCATACATATAAGCATCTTCAGGAAACTGTATATTGAGATGAGTAAGACTTCATTTATTTCACCTTTGAGGAAAGTATCAAAAGTTTTATTTAAGGAGGGAGAAAGAAAAAGTTGGGAGAAGAATTTATTGTAAACAGAATGGACTGAGGAAGATATGAGTTGTAGTAATATGGTTTAGTAATAGACAGCAAGATGGACTCTTGGACAGTACTAGGAGTACATGATAGAAGCACTTAAGACTTTAAACTTTAACTGAATATTTTGATAAATTTGGGAAGTGTCGACACAGATATTCAAACACTCAACATCTATGATAAAATGAAAGAGGTTTATATATTTATTTATTTATTTATTCTCTCATACTGAAGTGGCCGTGGTGGTGCTGCGGTTAGCGTTGTCGCCTCACAGCAAGAGGTTCAACTCTCAGCTAGAGCACCTTCTGTGTGGAGTCTACATGTCATCCCTGCAGTCGAGTGATGTTAAAGACATGCAGGTAGGTGCGAGTGTGAATGGGCATGCCTTCTTTGAAGGTCGGGCGTTGGGGTGGCAACTTGGCACTGTGAAAATCCGCTGCCAATCATGAGCAGACCGGAGTTCTGCTGTGGCAACCCCTAACCGGGAAAAGCTGAAAGACTTTTTTATTCTTTCATACTGAAGTTTTACTTATCTCTTGTTCTTTAAGCTTAAAATGGACAGGGAACCAGCTTTCGAAAAAATAAGATTACTTTAAAGTTTTCATTGGTTTGAATTTGTGAATACCTACTTTTTGTGACTTGGTTCCTCATGGTGTTATACAGTAAGTTATTTATGTATCTATATCTATATCTATATCTTTATCTACAGCCTATAGTCATATCTATATTTACCTGTATTGTATACCCTGATCAAACTAAATGACATTTACATATGTAGGCAGTGCTACGATATAAAACTGGAAGCATGTTTTTGGAGAAATGAGAATATTGACATTTATAACACAGAAATTAAGCATTTGCTACAGTAATTATCTGGAAAGATTGCATTGATAAGGGGGTTATATAGTGCTACAAGGCATGGCAAAGCATGACTTGACTCTACTGGGAATTATAATAATCTTAGCAAAAAATGAATAACATACTATAAGTGGAAGTCTAAATATAAGCCTACGATTGATTAATTTAAGGTGTTGATGGATGAACATGTTAAGCAGAAGTTTTCATTAAATTTAGAAAAATGAGTAACTATTTGTATGCTCTGGATATAGTTTTAGAATTACAACCCCCAGGTGAATCTGAAAAACCTAGTACTACTATGAAATGCTGACTTCCTCAAAGTCAATATTTCAATAGAAGGAAAAAAATGCCTGAAAACAAAAAGGGCAAAAACTTTGTTTTTCCTTTTTTTTCCCTTTTTTTTGGGGGGGGGGGTTGCAGGGAAGCAAGCAACTCTGCACTTTTGATGTGGAGGGCAAGCCTCCCACATCCCTGAACTTATATACACAGAAGCTCAGAGGTTGTACAAACTTGAAGAAGGGAGAAGCCTCTCTAGAAAGTGAATCATTGCTAGGGTACACTTGATCATACCGGCAATGATTCCCAATTGAGAAACGCATTCAATCTTATAGTGTTCATCTTTTTAAATGCAGGTTACTGATGCTCAGGGAATTTTTTATTCAGACTGTGTAGGGAAGTTGAAAAACCTATGTAAAAGTGAGGAAGATTTTTTTTGATGAAATAATATTATTTATAACAATTTTCAATATGAGGTAAGTTTTGATACCAGTTTGGGTTGCATCTTTTTTTTCATGTAGATGAATCTAAGAAATTAATTTCATCAGGTATCAAGATTAAGGTTTCCTGATGACTTTGTATCATTTTCATGATGGATGCTTCCTTTTGCAGATTGCTGAGTTTATCAGTGACAATGATTAATTATGATTTTTATGAAACTTGTTTTTAATAATCTACAAAAAAATCAGCATTAGCATCATACAAAGATAACTGAAAGTTGTTTCAAACAATAATTTCTCATTTCTAAACAAATGACATCCTTACTTTACATAAGTGTAGGGCTTCACTTAAAAGTTTCTTTTCTGGAACAGCTACCATACCATATCCCTGAGTTCATCAATTAGGCTTCCATTTACATGTTATTTCTTTATTCACTAGATTTGTTATCAACCCTAATACAGTAAACTTGCAGTTTGCACCCCTATACTGAATAACCCGAAAATCATAACTCTTACATTTCTACAGTACCTTTGCAAATGGTTAATGTAGCAAATTCTTTATTTTTCTTGTGTAAGTTTCAAGGCCCCCACATTCTCAGTATACACGTCAATGTCTCTTCTTACTTCTATAACACACCTTCTTCAGCTACTGCCTAATCTGTAAACATATTTTATTATAATTTTATTATGATTTAGTCCAGGTGTAGTCAAGCACTTTGTAGGTCTGGCATAATGGCTAAAGTTTTTATCTCATAGACCCAAGATACAGGGTTTGACCTTGCCCTCAGGAAAATGGCTAGTTTTAAAATGGTCTTTCAGGGTAGTTAGTCCAATATTCATGCATGAGCTTTCAAGTATAAACTAATTTCATTGGAAAAACTGAGCTGTTTTAGATGTAAAGTTTGTTTTTGGAAGTTTAGGCTACCAGAAGTAGTAGTAGTAAAATCTCGGTAAGACACGTTCCACTGCCAACAAATATTGATGGCTGTGGTACGGGAGTCAAAGCCCATAGCCCATGTCTGTCAGGATTTTTTGCAAACTGCTGGCCTTAATATCAGCAAGGTTTTGTAGCTCTGTAGAGTCTTAAAGGCTTCTCATCACTGAATGAAGAAATCATGCTACTTATTTCCTTTTATAGTTCTAATTATATTTCTATTTGTTCGTATTATTGACATTTCTGAATTTAAACTGTGGTGTTTGTGGTGTTCTGATCTTTGAAAGAAAAATATTTCTATTTTTTTCTTCATGTAATAAACTTTCATCTAAAATTCAGAAAGAACATTTATGTACCATATAAAATATGATTTTTTTTCTGTGAATATATAATATATTCAAGTTACTAATTATCACCTCCAATAAGCTGCATTGTTTCCTGCTGCTTTAGGAGAATATTATCTTATTAGCTTTATATAGCTTTATATCACTTAGACTGTGATAATGAAAAGGCATATCATTGAACTCTTTGAGGTTTTCTTCATTTTCAAGTTAAATACATTAAAATAGCTATGTGTGAGTCATATATATATATATATATATATATATATATATATATATATATATATATAATCTGCATTTCTGCATGATCTTTTACACACACACACACACACACACACATATATATATATATATATATATATATATATATATATATATATATATATAAAGAGAGAGAGAGAGAGAAAGAGAGAGAGAGAGAGCAAATCATCATGTTCCAATAGTTATTGCACCACAAAATATCCTAAAAGTAAGGCTAAATGCCAAGGATGTTAAAAACCTGAACAGTCCAATCATTAGGGTATTTGTCTATCCTTCTGCAATGCAACAATATATGTTGTTAAATTCACAACGTATCACATGAGTAGCACACACTCACTCAATCACTCACTGAAATGTGAAAAAGAGCACTTGTTAAAAACAATTACCTTGTCAGATCTGTACTACTTAATTTTAGTAAAGGTTAATTTTTTTATCCTTTGTATAGGACAAAGAAACATCTTTTGACCATCATTTCTTAATAAACATTTTTAAAAGCTGGCAACTTTGCTGCAACTGTTTTTCATAGCACTGATTTTTAACATGACTGCTCTTCATTCCACTAAAACAGTTTATTCAGCATTAATGCAAACATCTAGATTTCTTTATCTCTGCGGTGGTACGGCTTTAAGTTGGTCTATTGATTTATTATGTTGAGATAGAGCTTCAGTTGTCAAGTAAACAGCATAAATTATATTTTAAGTATGTGTTGAATACTATTTTGTGTGAGGAAACAGTATTTAGAGAAACCATTTGATCAGTCAACATTTATTTATTTATTTATTTATTTATCTTCTGTTCACATTATCCAACCATATTTATAGCCGGTGTCTCGTGTCGTGTATTCAAATGAGACACTGAGGCACAGAATAGGTTCAAGTCATTTATTGTACATAAACACATCAGCTGTAACTGTAACATATTATTAAAACTTCATATGCTTACTAACAGACTCATTACTTGTAACACACTCAGATGTGCATCTCCATTCAAACTAGCACTCACTCTGGACTGACTATACAAAATGGCACTGATATCGCACGTGTTCAGTAACTTATATGCACATGTATTCTGACTACATTGAATGACTAGGTTCAATATACACATTAATCTACATCCTCCTGCTCTAGTTTTGCTCAACATTGTAAAATAGGAGAACAAAGACATTTTGAGAGATAAACATTATATTAACATTTTAACAAACAAAACATGAGCTGAAGTCCAAGTCACTGTGCATTTTGAATTCAGTCTGGAAATTCTACCTGATCTGGTAACACAGAAACCTTGTCTGGGTTTAGCAACAGGGACAGTCTCTGTGGATTATTTCATAACTGGAACATCAGGGATTGCATCAAAATTATTTGAAGGAAGCACACTATCCTTTTGAATTCAACAGATGTAGAGTCACTCTGGGAAATGGAGTCATCAGCACAGGGTAATCTGCTGCATCACTGGTTCAGAGACAGATAACACGTCTTTGATTCTGCCTGAAATCCATTTTTTCTGATTGTATGATGTAAGTTTCTCACAAATATTCTTCATAATTCCCACTCAGTCGTATCCTTTAGATGTTTGCATTCTTATAGCTTCTCCTTGTAGTAATGGTCTAAGGGATTTATTGGTCTTATCATAGTACAACTTTTGTGACTGATGTTTTCTCGAAAGTTGAGCCTTAGCCGCTCTGTTGTTCTTTGCATTTTGTACTAACAGTTGTTTACTGATTGATGGAGTTATTCTAGTCTGTCTGTACATTAATATCTGAGTAAATGAACCCAAACATATTGTCTCAAGGAATGTTTCTGAGACTGACGAAGTTAAGGAAAACATTGGTACCATTTCTCTTGGTTTTGCCCAACAAATGTTTTTGCACTCTGAACTGCATTTTCAGCTAACCCATTGGATTCTGGCAAAGTCCCAGAATTTCTTAAACTGCTGACTTGTAAACTGTGCACCATTGTCAGACATGACTTTGTGTGGACTACCAGGAACAGAAAATGTCTCTTCAATTTTGTAATGACTGTACTGGACATCAAGTTAGGAGGTAGGTCAATTTCAAACCAATTTGAGTAAGGGTCTACCAACACTAAGTAATTTTAACCATTCCATTCAACAATATCTGTGGCAACCTTTGACCATGGTAATTCAGGAATTTGGTGTAGCTGAAGTGGTTCTTTTTGCAGATGAAGTTTATTGCTGTTGCAAATCAAACATGCTAAAGTTTTCTTCTCTATATCTTTAGACATAGAAGGCCAAAATACAATGCTTCTTGCCCTTCCTTTGGCTGAATCAGTACCTGGGTGACCATGATGCAAAATTTTGATATATTCCTGTTTTGATGCTTTAGGAATGACCATTTTTAGACTTTTAATGATGATTCCATCTTCCATCATGACTTCATCTCGGTAAGACAAATACTTCTGAATGTCAAGTGGTAAACTGGTTTGTCGTGTTGGCCATCCTTGAATAATAACATTTTTCAGCTTCTTGAGAATTGTGTCTGAAGCTTACTGATTTTTTAGTTCATCAAGGAATGATGACAAAAAATTCTGACTTCCATGAATTCAAAGTCATCTTATGCTGCTGTGTCATTTGTCTGGGTGCATGTGACAAAGCATCAGCAAGGTACAAGTATTTTCCCATTTGTACACAATACTGAAATTGTACTCTTTCAATTTTAACATCATGTGTTGTAATCGATCTGAGGCTGTATGCACTGGCTTTTCCAAATTATCACTAGTGGTTGGTGATCATTCTCTTTTGGATAGGTCTACCATAGATATAATCACTGAACATCGAGCATGTGAACACTTTTGATAGGATCTATATTAGAACACCAAACATTCAAAGTGTCGAGTGTTCTAATATCGAACCCTACCAATCGAAAATACTGAACATCGACAATTCAGAACAGCGACTTTTTTCCTAGGGAAAAAATTTGCTCTTCCAAAACACATATACACAACACTAGCACACCAAACAAACAGCAATCCACACACATACACCTAAACTCTTACCCCTAACTCTACACTAAACTATACACATACCACTAACTATCTACTTACCTTAACCCAAACCCTAACCCTAAGGTCCGTCACTATTGCACACTCACCGCACCCTAACCCTAACTCACCTACCCCACCCTAACCCACATGTCCTCACAATCGCACACTTACATGACCCGCACCCTAACCCTCATGCCCACACAATAGCACACATACCTAATCCGCACCCTAACCTTAACTAACCTAACCCGCACTCAATTGCATACTTACCTGAAACCGAACCATAACTTTCCACCAGAGCGCTGACAATACCGAAGAAACAGAAACAAACAACCGAATTCTTTCCCTAGGAAAAAATTCAGTTATCTGTTTCTTCAATATTTTCAGTGTTCACTGAAAACAGGGCGATATTAGAACACTCAACATTTTAAATGTTCGGTGTTCTAATATAGACCCTATTGATAAAAGCTCTTTCTCTATTTGTGCATAATTCATCTCTGTTTTAATTAAAGTTCTCAATGCACAGGCAACTGATATGCCTTTATGAAAACATGCTGCACCAAGGCCATACTTTAAAGCATCACAAGAAAGAGTTACAGGTTAGTGAACATCATAACATCTCAATGTGGGTGGACTGGCAATTTTCTTCTTCAGAATATCAAATGCTCTTTGGTGTTGTTCCAACCAGGACCAGTTTACATGTTTGCATGTCAACTCATGTAAAAAGGCAGAAAGCTCACTCAAGTCTGTGGTGAACTTTCCTAAATAGATGACTATACCTAGAAGATGTTGTAAAGATGTGACATTCCCTGGAACTGGCACCTCAAGAATTGCTTTTTGCTTAGATTAATCTGATTATAAGCCAGAACTTGTAGACAAAAGTCCCACATAAGTAATTTCTTTCAGGATGAATTTACATTTCTGTGGATTCAGTCTGAGATTTACTTCATGAGTCTAGAACTTTCCTGAGATATCTATCATGTGTGTCTTCACCATTGACTCCAACAATAATGTCGTCTACTATAATAACACATGGATAACCAGAAAAAAATTGTTCCATGGCACGTTGAAAGACTTCACTGGCAGAATTGATTCTGTCTTGCGATCCTGGAGTTAGTATATATAGTTGGGGGGAGAGTGGGGGGGGCACAGCCCCCCCCCATATTGGAAAGTGTTATTCATTTGACTTGTAGGAACCCATGTCTATGGTTTACAACATTTAAAATAGGCCCCCCACACCCCCCTTATTATATATATTAACTCCAGGATCGCACTACAGTGGAGAACAGGGCATATACCTATTTAGACAAAATGAATTTCAGTAAAAGGAGTTTTTAGTGAAGTGACTTTCAGTGAATTGTGCTCAGGCAATTCATTTTCAGTGAAATGAGGCTTCGACGAAATGAGTTCCAGTGAAATGTGTTTTCTATCTTACAAAAATAATCCCATATATATATATATATATATATATATATATATATATATATATATATATATATATGTATATATATATATATATATATATATATATATATATATATATATATATATATATATATATAAATAAATATATATATATATATATATATATATATATATATATATAAAATCTACATGTATCATAAAAGAAAGACTAAATGCCTGAATGACTTTTGTGCAGACTAACCCTCATGGGAAAGGAGATACAATTTCAAACACGATTATACAGAACTTCAAGTGCTGGTGATATAAGGCATTAGATGTCTTCATCTCCAATTCTAAAACTGTCATCACACTCACTTCCATGGTGGGTGTCACAGAGGTTTCAAACAGTAGCAACATGATCCTTTTGGGAATGTCCCCAGCCACATCCTCCTAATCCAATTTATCACTGAAGTAAGCACTGAGGCACTTATCAGGAAAGCACTGGGATGTTGTACTGCAGAGAAAGAAATGGGTGCTATTAGTATTGCCTCTCCTTAATAATCTTGAGAACCAAGAAGTGATTTTGTTCCATCTAGCTCAGCATAGCGAAGAACCCTGCTTACAGTCACCACAAATGCATTCTATTTTTTCCTCTACTCTTTCTCATTTAATTATGACCCTTGTAACCAGTTTCCCTTGTGAGTCTTTAGATAATCCAATGAACCTGACTTGTTTGTGCTTTTGTCAAGCACTATAATGCATTAGGTCTCCAATCCATTTGTTAAACTCACCCCCCAAAAATCATTCATTTGCTTCTCTGTCTATAGTATCACTAGTCCTTTTATCTTATTATCTCTAACGGAATGTATATAGATATCCTTTCCAAAATATCCATTACAATAACAGATGTCTTTTGCCAGTGATACCCTGTGTGTATATTGTTTCTTATCAGGTTCTCTATGTCTCACAGTGCAAAGTGTGCTCAATATAGAACATAACTACTATTCATCCTGCGTGTGTGTGCAACTTCCCAAACTGAAAAATTTCCCTTACATTTTCCTGGTTTAAATTCCTTAAAGATTCATCCAGACAAAACACATTAAAGCTGCGTGCAATGAAACTCAAAAAAAAAAAAAAAAAAAAAAAACAGTTTTGCAAAGTAAAAGACTTCCCACCCTCCTTGCATTGTACTTTGCCAACACAGCCCACAGTTTTTTAATTGCATATTCTAATTTTTACAGTTGCAAAAGTAAGGACAAAAAATCACAGCTACTTGCTAAGAGAAGCCACACAGTCAGTAATTTCTGAGTGGAGCAGCAACTGGGGACTTCAGCTCCAGAAAATTGAGCTTGGGTGATTTAAACTTCATTCACTTTATACTTCGCCAAATATACAGTAATGTAATGCAGTTAGTGTTGCATTTTCACATAACTATGTTTTTACATTTCCTTTCTGAGCACGCTGGTACGGGTGTTGCCTTTTTAATGATCAGTCTTTTTCAATACACAGTTACATAATCCTATTCCTATTTCACTGTATGCAGCAAACAATGAACAGGAAAACACAGATGGAAGGTTACTTCTGCTCCAATGAAAAAGATAACATCAGAGCAAGAATATTTTAGTTGGTGAGGAAGCAGGAAAACTACCCCATATAACCTGTAAAATGTAATAGGTTATATTTTTTTTACTGGACTGTGTCATTCTATTGACACCATTTTTGCTGATTGCTGTTCCCATGAAAAAAACATTGGTGAAACCACTTTCAGCGATAATGGAAAATTCTATTTTTTCAACTGTTGTATAACTTTGGAGTAGGTATATTTCATTTTGGGGTGTGTAGGGGTGCTCCATTATATGGGTAGGTGCAAGGCAGCTTGCCCCCTGTAAAAAGGTTGTTTTGAGGTTTGGTGAAAATTTCAGTGATATATTTTCACTGAAATGGGATTCAGTGAAAGTGGTGTTGATCTGTCATTAATCCATTTTACAGTATGATTACCAATTAGTTTTATTTTTCAGTTGATCAGTGTTTTTGCTTGTTTCATTCATCAAGAAATGATTTGATGGGGTTTCACTTGATGAATCATACTGTAAGTCGATGAGTCTATATGACTTCTGCTAAGTGATGCAGCAAACAAAGTGTCAGAGGTGCAATAAGCAACACACTTGCCTCTGATGCTGGACTATCAGAAGGATGTGGGTTCTAGCCACACTCCAACTGCTCAGATAAATTTCCAGTACTAACACTGCAATACAGCCTAAAGTCAGTGCTGTTCGCCTGAGTGAGCAGTCTTTTGGATAAGATGTTAAACTAAGGCCCCATCACCTGAGCTGGTGGTAGCTACCACCAGCTCCATCACCTGAGCTGGTGGTAGCTGTGGTGGATATAAAAGATGCCATGGTACCTACAATAAAGTAGGAGAAGCTCCCTGATGCCATGACCAAATTTCCCTGAACAGAATAAATACCACATCTGGTGTACCTTGAAAAGAAGCCACCACCCCATTAGGCCTATCGTGGTCATCAAACAAAAATATAGACATTTTTACCTGCTGATACAACTTATCCTTATTGTAGTACAGCATCAATCATGATGCAGACTTCAAAACACACGTACTACTGAACTATAAATTCCCAAATTATTACTGAGTCTCAGGCTTTAAAAGATGGAGAGTGAAAGTAATATCTGGCTGTACACATTTTGTTTTCAGCATAATCCCTAGGGAAATGTTTCATGTCCTCTAAGCTTAGTGCAGAAATGAAGTAAAATGTTGACAATGTGTAAAATGTCATTAATACTGTTTACATTTGCTTCCTTTCTCCCCCACATATTGTAAGTATTACAGGACTTCTATTCTACTTTGCCATTGCCTTGAACTGAACATGCCAGAAATATCTTCTCCACCACAGAATAAGATTTGTCAAGGTACTAATATGACTGCAGACATGTTAATGGTTACTCCTGCCATGCCATTCTGTAGTGCAATGCGTAATAGAACTCTCAGGCCTATGTGGTACAGGTCTACAGATTTTGCCCATATGTTATACTGGTCACTTATTGGCAAAAGATAGTGTGCCTGAAGAAAAATAATTCACACCACTAACTATCCACTTACCTTAACCCAAACCCTAACCCTAAGGTCTGTCACTATTGCACACTCACCTCATCCGCGCCCTAACCCTAACTCATCTAACCCGCCCTAACCCTCATGCCCACACAATCGCACACATACCTAACCCACACCCTAACCCTAACTAACCTAACCCGCACTCAATCACACACTTACCTGAACCCGAACAGTAACTTTCCACCAGAGCGCTGAAAATACCGAAGAAACAGAAACGGACAACCAAATTCTTTCCCTAGAAAAAAATTCAGTTATCTGTTTCTTCGATATTTTCAGTGTTAACTGAAAACGGGTCGATATTAGAACACTTGACATTTTAAATGTTCAGTGTTCTAATATAGACCCTATTGATAAAGGCTCTTTCTCCATTTGTGCATAATTCATCTCTGTTTGAATTAAAGTTCTCAATGCACAGGCAACTGATATGCCTTTATGAAAACATGCTGTGCCAAGGCCATTCACAAGAAAGAGTTACAGGTTAGTGAACATCATAACATCTCAATGTGGGTGGACTGGCAATTTTCTTCTTCAGAATATCAAATGCTCTTTGGTGTTGTTCCAACCAGGACCAGTTTACATGTTTGCATGTCAGCTCATGTAAAAAGGCAGAAACCTCACTCAAGTCTGTGATGAACTTTCCTAAATAGATGACTATACCTAGAAGATGTTGTAAAGATGTGACATTCTCTGGAACTGACACCTCAAGAATTGCTTTTTGCTTAGATGAATCTGATTATAAGCCAGAACTTGTAAACAAAAGTCCCACATAAGTAACTTCTTTTAGTATGAATTTACATTTCTGTGGATTCAGTTTGAGATTTACTTCATGAGTCTAGAACTTTCCTGAGATATCTATCATGTGTGTCTTCACCATTTACTCCAACAATAATGCCGTCTACTATAATAGCACATGGATAACCAGCAAAAATTTGTTCCATGACACGTTGAAAGACTTCACTGGCAGAATTGATTCTGTCTTGCAATCCTGGAGTTAGTATATATAGTTGGGGAGGTGGGGGCACAACCCCCCACATTGGAGAGTGTTATTCATTTGACTTGTAAGAACCCATGTCTATGGTTTACAACATTTAAAATAGGCCCCCCACCCCCCTTATTATATATATTAACACCAGGATTGCACTACAGTGGAGAACAGGACTTATACCTATTTAGACAAAATGAATTTTAGTAAAATGAGTTTTTAGTGAAGTGACTTTCAGTGAATTGTGCTCAGGCAATTCACATAACTATGTTTCTACATTTCCTTTCTGAGCAGACTGGTACTGGTGTTGCCTTTTTAATGATCAGTCTTTTTCAATACACAGTTACATAATCCTATTCCTATTTCACTGTATGCAGCAAACAATGAACAGGAAAACACAGATGGAAGAATACTTCTGCTCCAATGAAAAATATAACATCAGAGCAAGAATATTTTAGTTGGTGAGGAAGTAGGAAAACTACCCCATATCACCTGTAAAATGTAATAGGTTATATTTTTTTTACTGGACTGTGTCATTCTATTGACACCACTTTTGCTGATTGCTGTTCCCATGAAAAAAACATTGGTGAAACCACTTTCAGCAACAATGGAAAATTCTATTTTTCAACTGTTGTATAACCTTGGAGTAGGTAGATTTCATTTTGGGGTGTGTAGGGGTGCTCCATTAAATGGGTAGGTGCAAGGCAGCTTGCCCCCTGTAAAAAGGTTGTTTTGAGGTTTGGTGAAAATTTCAGTGATATATTTTCACTGAAATGGGATTCAGTGAAAGTGGTGTTGATCTGTCATTAACCCATTTTATAGTATGATTACCGATTAGTTTTATTTTTCAGTTGATCAGTGTTTTTGCTTGTTTCATTCACCATATTTCTCAACTGTCCAGAATTTTGCAGAATGTCCAGATTTTTGACTCACATTTTGATCTGTTCATCATAAAATGTGTGGTTTTCTGGAAAATCATTGAGGACTGAAGTCACTAAATAAAGACAGACATTTGAGTTTCAGACATCATATACTTCAGATAATGTATGCTAAATGAAAAAAAAGACTGTTATTCTTGCAACTTTGTAAGTTTATAGGAGCAGTATTTAAAACCTGTTAGCTGATTTTGGGCCTTTGTCCCCCCATCATTTTTTTGCCTTTGCCAAGAATTTTTGCCGTGAGGTATTTAGATATGGCTATCATAGATTGTTAGCTATTCACATAATTAAAAGAAATGATGTTACAACACATTACAAAGACTGGAAATTAACTAACTGAAATTCTAGACTGATCATATGTTATGAAAGGTAATGTAACAAACAGGCAAAGTACTTCAACTGATCAACACAGTGGAACTAAATGATTAATGCAAAACTGGTAGTAATTATTAAAAAGAACATCTTGCCCTAATGTTTTTATTTAGTTATAATTTTTGCACATCAAATAGTTGTATTATGCTGGAGGCCATTTTGCAGTAGAAAGCTGAATCAGTTAAAGGCATGCAGAGCATTCAGAAAACACTTGACACAGCAAAGCATACAAAACAGAACAATTGTTGATCTTCTGAGTTATATTAAATGAAACTGTTAGGGATCAACTTGATCCAGTGATGGATTATAACAGATGCAGTTAGTGCAGGGGTGTGGGGGGTATCCCATAAACTATACTGCTTTTGGTGTTATATATCATTTACAAGTTAACTATTTAGCTTTCCTAAACATGATTTTCCATAGTGTAAGTTTTTTTAATTTTGTTTTATAACCCATGCACTGCAATACAGCATCAGCTGAAGGAGTGAAAGATATTATCAGAAGCAGGACAAAAGCATCAAAGAACAGACAGTAACACTAGAAACTCAAGTGGGAACTGCAACATGGTAAACATGCTGACAAGACACTCTTTGCAAAGTAACACTTTTTTCTTTGCATTCATTACATTGTATTCATTTTGTTATATTCAATATTGTGTTTTCTTTTTAAAATAAACAATTAAGCTGTGCATTAGCAGCAGAATCTTGAAACACTTCAAAAGTGCTAGTCACTCATTGCTTTATTGTTATAGTCAAAAACTAAAATAATTCTTGTATCTACTGTAATAATGATGGGTATACTAGCTATGGTTCTGAAATCTGGATCCATTTTTATTTAATGCAGCATTATTATCGGAGACATGTAAATTATTACCATAACTAGGGTGTGGTGAAGACAAGGCTGTTCCAGTTGCACACTGTCAAGGGTCATAATTGGCACTGCTTAATTATTGCTGAGTGGGCGTGAGTGCAGAGTCACAATTCAGTTAAACTGCTGTGATCCTGTATGCCTACTGATCCACAATCATTAAATACCTCAGAATATATGTATTCAATAGATTAAGCTCTTTGCTACAGCTTAACAGCTTGTGGCTTACATGAGATGTTTTCCTTGTTTTCTTTCTTTTTTTTGTTTACTTGACAACTTTGGGTTGAGAAGGCACTGATGGACCAGCACCTTTTGATCTATGATTCAACCCTCAACCTCTGCCTATATGCATCAGAATACAACAACAGAAAAACTTAGAAATATAGGTAGACATTCAACAATTGTGTTTCTACATTCTGAGTTGAGGGATTATATTCAAGCATTTTTTACTATCTGTAGGAGTTTGACGAGATGAAGAACTTTTTTACTGTAGGTTCAGTCCCTTTTGTGATCACTCTTATTTGCAGATTAATTTTTGTTTGTCATTTTATTTTTTTTAATGGTTGTATTGGTTATTAGACTTTGATTGGCTGTGTTTTGGGGTTACTGTCATTGTTCTTTAAGACTGACTGTGGTTCGATGCTGTTTACCAAAAAAATCCTGGAAGGTCTATTTTGTGCATTCCTCTCAACTGCACCTCATTATAAAGCTCTCTCCTCATTTGCATCTTAAAACAACTGGGATTAATTTGCCGCACACCTTTCAACTTTTAAGTGCAAGAAATCTTGACAAAGCCAAAAATAATAGGTTGAACAAATAACTCAGATCAGAGACAGATTTTACATATTGCTCTTTTGACTCTTACTAGAACATTATATTTTGCACTACCATGTATTTTTTGAAGGATATGAAATCTGGAACTTTAGTGTATGCCTTTATTTTGTGACTCTAATCTTCAATCATTTGCGAGAAAATAACAAATTTTATGAGGAATTCTCCCAAAATATAAGGCAAACATATTGACAATCTGAAAAAATAACCTAGACAGTTGAGAGGTATGTTACCTTGCATTAATTAGTAAGAAATTTAACTAATACATATGGTAAATAATACCAAATCATTTTAATTCAATAGAACTTTTATAAATGTAAAGTAACACACTTTACAGCAAGCTGCGACCTTCCTGGCTGAAGTTGTTAGCAAGCTTTTAATTATGCATTCTACAGACTGTCCATTTGTTCCTCATTATAGCATTGCTGATTTTGGAGATGTAAGTTGAGAGCTCTGAATTTGTATAAAGAGTCAGTGGAACAGTATCACAACAGGATTTAAAATGGGAGAAAACTAGAGAACTATCAGCCTCACTGACCACTTCTCAATAAGTTAGTGTTTACTCAGGTTAGGTTCTGGCATTGACTATAGATTCTACCCTTATGCATGTCCAAAACAAATGTGTGAGATGGCCCATGTTCAAAAAAACAGCCAGGATCCACACTATTAATCTGCCACTAACTTCAATAGAGTCTTCTGAATGGAATCAAATAAAAATATGAAGTTTCCAGTTTCGGTTTCAAGTGTTGCATAGATGATAATCATAACATTTTACGTGGATCTGCAACACTTGCTGGAAATTATATAATCCTGTTTTCATAAATCCCTCTGATCTGTAAAACCTTTCTTAACAGAATGAGGGAGATATCCCACTTTTGCCTAACAAAATATAACCAGTTCCATGGTTGTGGGATCCTGGGCAGGTTAAATTGCATTGTAGGGTGCTTTTGATTGTCCACAACCTTCACTAGATAGGATTAGAGCATCCTACTTTGTATTTTGCCACAGTAGAAAATAATCCGATTATCTTTGAACCAAAAGCAGTTGTAAGGACTATTGTAAAATAAGCTGAGATGGTCTGGCTGTCTGAACTCTCTAAGCTTTAAACCTGATTTTCAACACATATTTCACTGAAGAATTATCACAGAATGCACATCCATCCTCCCACATACTCCACTGAAGATTCATTGCAGAATCCACATCCATCCTCCCACACATTCCACTGAAGATTCATTGCAGAATTTACATCCATCCTCTCACATTTTCTACTGAAGATTCCTTGCAGAATTCAAATCCATCCTCCCACATGTTCCACTGAAGATTCATCAGAGAATTCACATCTATCATCCCAAATGTTCCAATGAAGATTTGTTGTAGAATTTACATCCATCCTCTCACATTTTCTACTGAAGATTCATCACAGAATTCACATCCATCCTCCCACATTTTCCACTGAAGATTCTTTGCAGAATTCAAATCCATCCTCCCACATATTCCACTATAGATCCATCACAGAATTCACAACTATCATCCCAAGTGTTCCACTGAGGATTCACTGAAGAATAAACATCCATTCTCCCACATGTTCCACTGAATTTTCATTGCAGAATTCACATCCATCCTCCCACATGTTCCACTGAAGATTTGTTGCAGAATTCACATCTATCCTCCCACATTTTCCATTGAAGATTCATTGCAGAATTCACATCCATCCTCTCATATGTTCCAATGATAATTTGTTGCAGAATTTACATCCATCCTCTCACATTTTCTACTGAAGATTCATCACAGAATTCACATCCATCCTCCCACATTTTCCACTGAAGATTCATTGCAGGATTCACATCCTTCCTCCCACATGTTCCACTGAAGATTCATCACAGAATTCATATCTATCATCCAAAGTGTTCCACTGAGGATTCACTCCATTCTCCCACATGTTCCACTGAAGATTCATTGCAAAATTCACATCCATCCTCCCACATGTTCCACTGAAGATTCATTGCAGAATTCACATCTATCCTCCCAAGTGTTCCACTGAAGATTCATCACAGAATTCACATCTATCCTCCCACATTTTCCATTGAAGATTCATTGCAGAATTCACATCCATCCTCCCATATGTTCCAATGAAGATTTGTTGCAAAATTTACATCCATCCTCTCACATTTTCTACTGAAGCTTCATCACATAATTCACATCCATCCTCCCACATTTTCCACTGAAGATTCCTTGCAGAATTCACATCCATCCTCTCACATGTTCTACTGAAGATTCATCAGAAATCACATCCACCCCCCCCCATGTTTTACTGAAGATTCATTGCAGAATTCACATCGACCCTCCCACATGTTCCACTGAAGATTAATTGCAGAATTCACATCCATCCTCCCACATATTCCAATGAAGATTCATCAAGAATTCACATCCATCTTCCTGCAAACCAAGAATGATATCTTTAGGCCCCTCACGCTGTGATCATAAAGTAGCATAAATTGTGAAAAAACATTGGATTCTTAGGTGAGATTTCTATAAGTTAAAAGGAGATGAGATAAGTATTTGTTCATGTCTCATCTGACTCATCTGCAAATACTCAAGCACAGTCATAAGAACAGAGATTAATTTCACTATTAAACCAGATGTTTGAGAATGGTGGCAGTGTTTTTAACTGCTTTACACCACAGTGCTTTGACAAACAATTCAGCAGGTCCGACATTAAGATAATCCCTCTGTAATCAATATTTTCTGATGAAAACCTACCCAAATGAAAATATCTAACAGGGCATTTGCTACATTTTCTGCCTCAGTAGAGAACAAAAACTAAAAGTGTAGATAATAAAAGTTTTTACAAGAACCTTGCAGCTTCTCCTTCTGGAAGCTAACGTAATTTATGTTTTACAACAAACAAAACCACTACAATCAGGATATGTAGCATCATAATCTACCACAAGCAAGATGTGGCTATTTCCTCTGATTTTTGTGGTATTAAGAGTCCCCAGTGTCCACAACTACTCTATGAAATGGTTCACCCATAAAAGGCAATGGCACTAAATCAACCTTAGCTTTGCCTCCTACCATGCTAGTTTTTATCACACTGATTGCATATCTTGCAGTATATGTTTACATATTTCACAAAGCCTGGCTAATACATATTTGCACAAGTCTCTTTTCATAAGCTTTGTGACCAAATGACCCAAAAATTAAAATAATGGGATTCTGTCAGAAGATTGCAGCAGTAGGCCCTTGGGATATCTTTTGTATCACCTTCTGTCCCTTCTTCAGGAATCTGTACTCTGTACAATACCACCTTGTCACCATATGTATACTTCCTCTGCCCTTAAGAGTAAGATGCTCCTTTGATTGTCTCCTTCAAGTCAAGTGGGATCTAAAAGTTGTGCCTATCTCAACTTGCTTTGTGCTCTTTCTGCATTCTTTTTCTGTTGTGTCTCATTATTACACTCTTTGCTATCAGTTACCTCTTCCACTAAAGTAATGCCTTCCACAGAAAGTCCAGCACCTTTTAACAGCTATGATTAAAATTCAAGCTACCTATGACTACCTAGCTCTTTCCCTGAAGTAACCACAGTTATGTATTTAGTTAGTTAGTGTTGCTTGTCCTGTAAGGATAAAACAGACAAGCATTTGTGGGTTCTATTCAATCAGCTTTATTATGTACAAACTCATCAGGATTGAGGCTTAATAACTTTAACTTAGATAAAGTCATGAACAAACTAGCTATAACAATCATACATGCTCACCCTCTGGCTGCACTCTCAAAATGGTACTGAAGTTAGCACGTGTTTGCTATTTATATACACATGTTGTCCTTGAAATGCTTCTTAAAAGTAAAACATACACACACTATTCTACATCCTCCCTCTTTGAGAAACAAGTCATGCATTAATGACGACAATAATTGGCATGCAATTGATAAAAATAATTCTTTGACATGCAATTATACAGAACTAAAAACATATAGACAATTATGTCTAGGTTTCTGTGTATTTCACACTAGATCTGGAAATACGACCAAATCGTGTGACATAAAAATTAGAATTAGGTCTAGCAACTGGAACTGTCTCTATAGACTGCTCAACTTTGGGGACATCAGGAACTGTGACTGTCTCTACAGAATGTTCAACTTTGAGGACATCAGGAACATCATCAGGAATGGAAGTAGAAGTGAAGACACATTATGCAACAGGAACATTGTCTGGATTGCTCTGAGATTTAGAGTCTGTATCAGAGCAACAATGCTGCAATATCGATTCTGATACAGAAAGAAGATGCCTGCAGTTTCTTCTGTACTCCACACCTTCAGATTTTATGAAGTAGGAACTCAGCTCAGCACATAAACTTGTTACTTGACCAATCCAGTCGAAACCTTTCAGCGTTTGTATCCTTACTGTCTCTCCTTCTTTCAATGGACGAAGAAATCTGCTCGATTTATCATAGCTAGACTTCTGAAAAGAATGCTTTCTGTATAGTTGGACTCTGATTGTTCTATTGTTCTTCACTTTAGGCCTCAACAAACTGGAACTGGTAGGCAATGTTGTTATGGTTTACCTAGAAAGAAGTCTCTGAGCAGGCGAGCCAAGTATATCATCACGAGGTATGTTCCTGAGATTGAGTAAATTTAAAAAGACATCAGTATTATAACACTTTGACTACATTAATAATTGTTTTGCAGTCTGAACAGCACATTCAGCTAGTCCATTTGACTGTGGATATTCTGGATTACTAGTAAGATGTACAAAGTCCCATTCTTTTCCTAATTTCTAACTGACTGGTAAATTGGGTACCATTGACAGAAATAACTTTGTGTGGACTACCATGGACTGAGAAATGATGTTTCAACTTGGTGATAACAGCAGTGAATGTTAGATTAGGTAGTAAATCAATCTCAAACCAGTTTGAATAAAAGTCTACCAACACTAAGTAATGCTGATTGTTCCACTCAAATATATCAGTGGCTACTGTTGATCAAAGTAGTTCAGGAACTTGACTTAGTTGAAGTGATTCTTTTTGTAAATGGGGTTTAGTACTTTTGCATACTGAAAAGAAGAAAGTACTCTATTAATGTGTTTTGCCAGAGAAGACCAAAATACTAGTCCTCTCACCCTTCTTTTGGTAGATTCAGAGTCTGGGTGACCACGAGACAAAATCTGGATATACTCATGTTGTAAGGAAGCAGAAACAACAATTTTAGGACCTTTGAAAATAATGCCATCTTCCATCAACATCTCATCTCCATAAGGAAAATAAGTTTACACTTCAGGTGATACACTTATATTGCTTTGATGGCCATCTGACATTAATGTAGTGATTGAGCTTTTGCAAAATTGGATCAGTCTTTGTATGATCTCTCAGCTCATCAAGTCTCATGGTAGAAAAATTACACACTTCCATGACATCAAAGTCAGAACTCTCTGCATAAAGCTGTTCCACTGCATTTCTGGGTGATCTGGATAAGGAATCAGCCAGATAAAAAAAAATGCCTTTTCTATAGAACATTTTGAAGTTTTACTTTTACAATTTGAGTATCATTCTTTGAAATCTTGCTGGAGCTGAATGCATAGGCTTCTTTAAAATAGTGACTAGAGGTTGGTGATCAGTTTCACTCTGAATAGCTTGACCATACTGTAGATATAATCATGCAACATGCAAATACTATTGCCAAATGTTCTTTCTCAATTTGAGCACATTGCATTTCAGTTTGGGTAAGAGATCTAGATGTCTTCTTGAAGAATAACTGCGCCAAGATCAAATTTTGAAACATCACAGGAAAGGGTTACTGATTTATTGATATCATAATATCTTAATGTAGGTGGGATGGTAATTTTCTGCTTAAGGCCTACAAATGTTCTCTGGTGCTGTTCCATCCAAGACCATGTAACATTTTTGCATGTTAGCTCTCTCAAAGGTGCTTTCAAGTCACTGAAGTCTGGTGTAAACTTGCCTAGGTAGTTTACCATACCAAGAAAACATTGTAGAGCTTTAATATTATCTGGTGCTGGCATCTCAAGAATGGTTGCTTACTTGGATAGGTCTGGTCACAAGCCAGTGCTAGTAAATAAATGACTTACATATGTAACTTCTGGTAGTCTGAATTTGCACTTCAGAGGATTGAGCTTTAAGTTCACATCAAGTGCTCTGTTTAGAACTCTTCTAAGGTTTCCGTCATGCTCTGCCTTACCATTGCCTCCAACCAATAAATCATCTGCTATTATGGCACAAGGATAACCCAAAAAATTTGCTCCATTGCACACTGAAAGACTTCACTTGCAGAATTTATTACAAATGGCATCCTGAGGAATCTATATCTTCCAAATGGGGTACTGAAAGTAGTCAGTAGTGACGATTTGCGATCAAGCATCACTTGCCAAAATAAACTTTTTCTGCATCTAAGACAGAAAAAAACAGAGGCATTTGGGATCAGGGATGCAACTTCCTCAACTGTGCACATAGGATCATGTGTTCTCTTTAATGCTTTGTTCAAATCTCTTGGGTCGATACATATTCTGATTTTGTCTAAGCTTTTTTGTAGGGTGCTACCATGGATGACACCCATTCAGTTGGTTCTGTACCTGGACAAATTACACCTTGTTGCACCATTTTATCCAACTGAGCTTTGACCTTATTCTGCATAGCTGTCGAACTTTTTCTTGCTGGTCTGACCATTGGACTGACCTCTGGGTCTAACTTTGTATAATACACAACTGGAAGTTTGCCTAGCTTGTCATCAAAAGCATCAGCATACTCTGAGAAAATAGCTTCAGTAAAATTGGAACTAGGAGATGTGCTTATATGATGAACTTCTTTGGTGAAGGAAAGCAAATTCATTCTCAAACTGTCTCTGAGACCCAGTAATGATTGCACAGGTCTTCAGACTACATAGAATAGTAAGCTGTAGCAGTTCTAGCCAAATAACATGAAAGTACTACTGAGCCTTCAGTTTGAATTTCTTCACCCCCATAAGCAACAAGTTTAACACAACTGGTCACATTAAGTTGTTCACCAGCTCTCAACTAAGCAAAAGTGTCTGCTGACATAACATTACACTTTGAACCAGTGTCTACTTTGAGCTCAGTGGTTTTACCATTGATCTGGACAGTACAAAACACTTCATTCTTTGCCAACAAATTTACTGCATCAGCCCTTTCACCAATCACTGATACACCATCTACATAGAAAGTAGAGTTGCAGCTCGTTATGTGATCAACTTGCTTTTCTAAGTTACCTTTCTTTATAACTGTGTGAGGTTTACTTGATTTGCAAAACTTTTGAAAATGGTTCCATTTTTTACACTTGTGGCATTGCTGGCCAAAAGCTAAGCATTTTTCTCTTTTAGACTTATGATTGGCACCACAATTGCAACAGTTAACAATGAAGCTTGATTTGAGCTTTGCTGACTCACCCTCGTACTGCACTGAGCATGTCCTTCTTTTAGAATTTGCTGGAAAATTATGGGTTTTACCTGCCACGCCTGGGCTTACAGCTGCCATGTGTTTAGGCCTGCTTCTTCTAGCCACATGTTGCATGTTGTCTACATTTGCTCTCAAGACTACTGAAACCATGCTCTTATCACTTGCAAGCATACTTGTGTGCCTTTCTGTAACCTCATGGATTTTCCAAATCTCAATAGCTTTGCTCAGCATTAAATCACTGTCACAAAGTAAAATCTTTTTCACTGTAGTACTATTAATACCACACACAAGCCTGACCTTTATTAACTCATCTTTTAAGTCACCAAACCTACACATTTTAGCTCTGTTTCTCAGGTCAGTAATATAAGCTGCAAAAGTTTCTCCTAGGTTTTGATCTCTTGTGTAAAACAAATGCCTGTCTAATGCAACAGTTGTCTGAGGGTTACACATTTCCCTGAATCTGCATTTCAAACACTCAGGGTCTTCCTTTGATTCAGCCTGTACAACAATATGATGGTTTTCACCTTCTCCCTTATATACTGCTGGTGCATACACAAATGAACACTCTGTTTCAATGACCTTTGACCCAGCTAAGTTTAGCAGAATGAATGCCCTGGTGCATGCATCTTTGTCAGAATAAGCTGCTTGTATAAAAATATTGTATTTTTGCTCAGATATTCTCCAGTTCTCTGCAGTATTCTGATCAAATACAAGTAGTGATGCTTTTCAAAATCTGTCTGCCATGCCAACAAATTACAGTAAAACACAATGCAACCCAAGTCCACTTTTAACTGTATGAACTTGCGCACTTGTACATATGCCTGAAATTTACACCAGTGTTTGTAACTATGCCCAACAGCACAACAAGCCTCTGAATAACTGAACTTTGCAAAATAATTGTCTCAGGCACTCTTGAAATTACTGCACTGCAAGAAATCACCTCTTATCAGTGTAAGAAACATTTTAAAATAACTGCACTGTGCAAATGAACTGGGCAGAAGAAGCTCAGAGTAAAAGCATTTCAAATTAATTACATTTTGCAAATAAACAGTACACAGCACACTGAAACTTTCCCAAAATGGCTATACTCTGCTTAATGACTCTTTACAGTGCAATAAACACTCTGTAATGGCAGCACACTGCGAATAGACACACCCAGCACAAGAAACTTTTCAAAATGGTCGTATTTTGACTGTACTTTATGAAGCAGTTGCACTTTACACACAAATAAACTCTTAGGAATAAATGAACAGTAATAAGCACACACACTGTAAGCACTTTTACACACTTTGAGGTACTTTGAATAGCTCTAGTTATGCCCTTAATAGCTTCAATCAATGCAAAACAGTAGTTAATGCTAAAGCACAGCAGTGTGCCAAAAAACATGTAGTCACCTTGCTTTAGTTATGCTTAATGTGCCCTTTTTGCTCTTATTATATTCATTTTGCTCGTTTAATCTTTTGCCATGCCCATTATACTTTTCTTGTACTTGTTTTACTCTAAACATGCCCATTTTCCTTTAAACATGCTAATTTATTACAGTTCTGAGGTTATTCCAAACCTTTTATGTGCTTTTCTGATAATTGTTTTATCAAATATCTCAATTTTAAACATTTTGTTTAATTAACAAACTTGTGCCCCTCACTTTTTTAATAATATGGTTTGTGGCCTTGTAATGCTCTGTTTTATTTTTTTTATAAAATAAATAATTTGTGCAAGTTTGCATTAACATTGGTTAACTTCTGCCCCTTTTTTGTGCTTGGTTCACGTAGTTTATCTTCTCTGTTAACTCTCTACCTCATAGCTCTGAAAAGCAGTCTCTAGAATCCTGGTTCTTACACCATGTTGCTCGCCCTGTCAGGATAAAACAGATGAGCATTCATGGGTTCTGTTCAAGCAGCTTTATTATGTACAAACACATCAGGACTGAGGCTTAATAACATTAACCTAGATAAACTTATAAACAACTAGCTATCACACTCATACATGCTCACTCTCTGGCTGCACTCTCAAAATGGGATTGAAGCTAGCACATGCTTGCTATTTCTATGTACGTGCTGTCCTTAAAACACTTCTTAAAGGTGCAGCATACACACACTATTCTACAGTTAGTTATTCATTTGAGATTTGTTTACCAGGAAAAGTATGTCTGGGTCAAAAGAACCCATTTTCAACTTTGTACACACATAATACTACATATTTGCTTTATACAATGGTTAACTAGTTTAACTTCATACGGAGAAACATGCATTCAGTCATTTAACTTTACATACATGCTAATACATTAAAACATCCATGTTCAAAGCATATAGTACATTCTTTTCTTCATTAGCATGGAATATAAGTCTTATACATTCTTTATATGAGGGAAGACCTTAGAAGCCTCTGTAATAAAATAGCCCCCTTCCATGCCTGGATTGACCAGTACAAACCAGATATCCTAACCTTAACTGAAACTTGGCTAAACTCTAACCTAAAAGACTCAAAAGTCACAACACCAAATTTAGCATAGCAAGGCATGATAGAACCCATAAGAAAGGTGGAAGAGTAGCCCTACTTTACCCAGACACTTTTAATATCACGTCTTTTATTAACAACATCCCCACATCCACTAATGCAGAGATACTGATATCCTTTCTAAATCTTAATAGGAACAAATATATCTGTGCTATAGTACTATATATTCCCCAGGCAAAAATATACCCATACTTGAAGACATACTCTCCTGGATCTCACAGACCATTAACCATGAGACAATCATTTTAGGAGATGTCAATGCCAAATGGCAAACGCTCTCTTCACAAATAGCAACAAATAGTATTAACCTCTAAGGTTTCTCCCAAATAACCAATTGTCCTACTAGACCCAATAAAGACTATGTACAACAATCTACTCTAGACTGCATTCTTGTAACCCATCCTACTAATTTTACTACTACAGGCATACTTCCCAATACCCTAAGTGATCAACTTCCCACATTTCTCCTCAGAACCTCCACTCATTTCCCTAACAAACACACTCTGAAACCCGTCCATAAAATTCAACAAATTATTGAAGAATGTAAATCGGTCAACTCTAAAACATCTCCCCCTAGATGCAGCAGTACAGTATTTCAGCACTACTTTTCTAAGTATACTTAATACCCTTGCTCCAGTACACACAAAAAGAATCAAAAACATCCCTGCACCCTGGTTAACCAGAGTATGTAAAAATCTCATGAAAAAAGGGACATAGCCTAGGATCACTGGAAACAAAATAAAAATGAGGAAAGCCTACTAGTGTTCAGACAACTCCACAACCAAGTAAAGAAGCAAGTGAACAAAGAGAAACAATTATACTACACCCACATCCAATATAAGCATTGATCTAACCCTAAAATACTGTGGTGCTCCATTGCATCCCTACTTAACTCCAGGACCAAAAAAAGATCACAGCCTTTCCCTTGATGTCCCACCTTCACAAACAGCTAATGACTTCAGCAATCACTATATACAGTCTATAGCTTCCCTGATCTCAAATTCCCCCAACACCAACTCTAACTCTTCTACTTCCACAATTACCATCTATCCTTCTTCATACTCACTCCCTGACCTTCACCGTTATAACCACCTAAATCCCCATTCTAATAACTTAGCCAATTTCTCATTTAACCCATCTCTACAATTCTCATAAAAAAACTGTTGCAAAAACTAAAACCTTGCTCTACCTCAGTAGATAACCTCCTACCACAGTACCTAAAATTAGCTGCTGCCTCTATTACATACCCAATCAGTGTTCTCAGTATCAGATCCATCTCTGAATCCACAGTTCCCAAAAATCTGGAAAATGTCACACATTACTCCTATCCACAAAGGGGAAAACTCTAATGAGCTATCAAACTTCTAACCTATAGCCATTCCATGACCCATCTCCAAGATACTGGAAAAAATATGTTCACCAACAGTGTATGCATTATTGACTGCAAAATAACCTACTTATCCATACACAACATGGCTTCTGTCCAGGCCACAGCACTTCCACAGCTCACCTATCCTTCACTGACACTGTAAATAGGGTGAGAGATGCTAATAACATTGTACTGGCATTATTTCTTGACCTATCAAAAGCTTTCAACACAGTTTCTCACACCTTACTCTTGGCTGGGCTCTCCAACGTAGGACTAGCACCTCCCATTATACAGTGGTTCCATAGCTACCTAAACAATCAAAAACAAGCCAAAAATGGATAAATACCATATCTCCCTTTCTTCACACCACCACAGGTGTTCCACAGGATTCATCCTTACCCCTTACTCTTCAATATGTTTACTAACAACCTGTACACTTCTTCAACCCTCTTCAACCCTAAGAACATTCATAAAATATTGTGAATGATTCTACTATCATCTGCACCACTCCCACGCTTCCTCAGCTGCACAACATCATGCAATAAACTTTTATTTCCATTGAAACCTGGCTTACTAACTCTTAACTTTTCCTTAACCCTAAGGAAAAAAAACTTCTTCTCTTTATACCTAGAAATCACTATCTTGGTGTAAATTAGTTCAAAATCCATTCGGCAGACAACACTGTAATTGAAATTGTCCTCCACACTAAAATACAAGGAGTCATTATCAATAATAAACTTAAGTTTTATCTACACATCCATCATAACATTAAGAAAACTCACCAGAAACTGGGCATCCTCTGTAGGAATAAACACTCCCTGAATACATCAACTAAAGCTGCTCTTGCCAAAACCTTCCTCATCTCCACCCTACTATATGGTGTCACAATTCTCACTAACCTACAGGCTTCTATCAGATCCAAAATAGAATGCTGCTACAAAAAAGTGGCAAAGTTTGCCATTAACTCGAAGATCAAAACAGATCACTGCAGAGCTCTACATATGCTACAATGGTTTGAACTCCCTAACCTCCTCAATTATGTCCAGCTCTCAACCTTACACAACATAATTTATAAACCCTTAGCATGCCCAGCCCTGACTCATGTAGATACTCCTTACACCCCTAACAGAATCCTAAGGTCTGAAGGCAAAAAACTCCTAGCTATCTCCAGTCCCTCAAAAGTACCAGGGCAAAGCTTATATTGTTACTCGGTAGCTAAATTCTGGAACTCTCATCCTCTATCCACAAAGACAATTACTAACCTGGAAGCCTTCATATGCTCCCAAATACATCTAAACAATACATGGTTATGTGCCTATTCAACCCCTAGCTAACTTGAACTTAACATCTCCACCTCTGGATGATTCTTCTCCATGCTAACTTATTCTCTACATCTCTACCCTAGACTAATACTACAACCAAAACCTTTATTCATTTCATCACACATCTTCAGCTAATCTCCTTCCTATATTTAGGTTTTTAGGACATGTTCTAGGGTGTGGGTTTGTGTTGGGTTTGAGTGGATGTCTCCACATTGTTGTGGTATGGAAATAAGTAGGAGCACAGTGTATTAAATTATTTTGTAGCAGCACTTATAAGGAGTTTAAGGTAACATTTGGTGAGTAGAGAGGTAAAGATTTTGGGAGCTGAGTAGTAGGTTAGGGTAAAGTGAAATAATTATGGAGAGATATTAGAGAAATTGCCAGACTGAGATGGGTATGTGGAGGTGGAGGTAACTGAGGTGGAATAATTTGTTACAGTTTGAGCTGATAGTGATGTAGCATGTGTGAGAAGTATTAGTGGGGTGGATAGACAGGAAAATATTTTTGTGAGGGCTTGGTGATACTGCAAAGGACATGTTTAGTCCTAGAGGGAGGTATAGTGTTAGTAGACTGTGTTGGATGTGTGTTTATGGGGTTAGGAAAATATAGGGAGAGGTTAAGTTGCTGATTTGAATTACGGGGTTAATTAGTAGGCTATCCCAACTGAAGGTTTGATAGGTGGATAGAGTTCTGTGTGTAAGTTTAGAAGTAATGGGGCGGGTGGGAATTGGGGATAGGGTAGAGTAGGGGAGTGGAGTGATGAAATGGAGCAGGCTGACCCATGACAATGGTAGGGGAAGCAAAAGAAAAACAATCAGCAACAGCTGAAGGTACATATGTTTTTCCAAAGAAAAGAAAATCACAAAAGCTGTCCCTGTTTGATTAGGTGTTGAAGTAATTATTTATTTATTTACATGTTTCAGTTGTTACAAAAAATATAGGGATAGTGTATCAGGAACCTTACTGTTTTGCTATATGGAGAAAGTAGTAGTGGCAGTAAGTGGTGAAACAGGTTTTTATACAATAGTGATACTTAGAGTTAAAGAAAAAGTGTTATAAAGAAAAAATAATGAGGTCCTTGAACTGCGTGCTTGCCAGTGAATAGGCAAATATTTTAATACCTAGATTGTGAAGAGTAAAAATATTAATACTTTACTTATATTAGTCCAGCAGGTATAACACAGAGTAAATATATAATATATAGTGTAAAACTATATAGGGATAGCACCCCTAATTAATAGCAAATCTGTCCTATAAGCTATGTGGCATAAATTGTCCTTATAGGTTCATATGTTCATAGGTAGGTACTAGTCTATCTGCCTGAAGGCATTTATAAGCCTAGCTGGAATGTGTTGGCTTTTGCCGTCTCCTTAGATTAGTTCCTTGTACCTCTGTCCAGCAGAGCCATTGAAGTGATCCCTGGGGTAAACTTTCTGTTTCCCATCCACTTGTCAAGGTTTCTTTTGAAGAGGGTTAGTGAGGAGCTCTGCCTAATGTTGATTGGAATCTTGTGCCAGAGCATGGGATGTCTCTGGGACATGAATTTATCCCTCCATCACATCCTATTTATTGTTGTGGTGAGGTTTAGATCCCTGGAGTGTGTGGCTCGAGGGGATATGGTTTTCTTTAGGTGGAGCCTGTCCATCAATTCTGGGTTGTATGTCAGGCAGAGATCACCTTTGAGTAGGCGGTATGCAACCAAGTACAGCTGGAGTTTCTTCAGTCGAGCTGTATAGGACATCTGCTTGATGCCAGTGATCCTCTTGGTGAGGTACTTCTGTGGTCTTTCCATTTGTTGCAGGTGTCTTGTAAGGTACATCCCAAATGGGGCATTGTACTCTATGATGGGTCTGATGAGTGATGCATAGAGGGGCCCAATGACCTCTTTCAATCTGGATGCAAACCCTTTTGTGATTAGGTGGATCACATAAAAGGATTTTCTAACCACTTTGGCAATGTGATTATCAAAGGAGAGGTTACTATTTACTTGGGTCCCCAGATCCCTTATTACGTCTTCTGTATTTAGGGGGCTATCACCTATGTGGTAGTTAGTGGGTACTTTGTTTTATCCAAAGGGGATGACTATGCACTTTTTGGCATTTAGCTTGAGGCCATGGTTTTGGCACCAGGTATCTGTCTCAGCGAGACCCTTTTGGAGGATGTCTGTGTCAGTCAGAGAGTCAATTATTGCCCCTAGTTTGTGGTGGTCTGTGAACTTGGTCAGCCATAGTCCTACTGTGCTTGCCTGTACCTCTGAGAAGTATATGCTGAACAGGAGGGGTCCTAGGACTGAGCCCTGGGGAACACCACTTGTAACCGGTTTAGAGTTAGACCTACCTCCCGCAACTCTTACCATGTGAGTTCTGTCCGTGAGCCAGCTGGCAACCCATCTCATGGTGTAGGAGTTTATGTTAAGGCTGGTGAGTTTGTCTATAATACCTGGGTGGGGAATGGTGTTGAAGGCTTTTGTGAGGTCTAGGTAGGCTGTGTTGACCAGCTTTTCCTCATCTATAGCCTTGGTAACAGTCTCATAGAAGTCCACCAGGTTTAGAAGGCATGATCTGCCCTTAACAAAGCTGATCTGGGTAGGGTCCAGTGTTTGGAGGTTCCCAATGTCTCTGTTAATGAGATCCATGATGATGTGCTCCATAGCTTTGCAGACCAAGCTAGTCAGGCTTATAGGGCGATAGTTCCTGGGGTCCGTTGTGGCTCCACCTTTGTGGAGCAGAATAACCATTGCTGTGCACCACTCTGTGGGCACGTAGCCTGTGGAGAGACTGAGTTTAAGCAGTGTGTTTAGGTGAGGGGTTAGTTCATCTTTGAGCTCATGTAGGACACAACCTGGGACACTGTCTGGTCCCATTGATGCTTTTGTTTTTGGCTTTGGAGAGGGCTGTTTTAACCTGAGTGTCTGTAATTTCAGGGGCACTACATTCTTCTGCTATAGTTATGGGCCCTTTTGGGGGTGGGAAGGGGGTGAAGTTTGCACTGAACCTCTCTGCCAGGATGTTGGCTATATCGGTCGGTTCAGTATATTTTGTGCCATTCTGCACTAACTCTGAGCAGATCTAAGAATTGCCACTTAGATTCTTGACATAACTAAATGCCTTGTGGTTATCTTTGGAGTCCATGGCAATTCTTCTTTCGAAGCTAGCCTTGGATGATTTTATGAGGGAATGTAGTTTCTTGCTGATACTGATCAGGGATGTCTTCCCTTCTTGGGATTTTACTCTTTTCTGTACTAGTTTCCTCCTTCTATTGTATAGCTTGTTTATGGCAGGGGTCCACCAGACTGGTTTCCTTTTCTTGGAGCACTTTACCTTGTGGTGCTGCTTTAGAGATTGAGAGTCACACTACTTAGTTTGTAGAGATTATGCAGTACTTTATGTTATTTTGTTAACTATTTTCCAGGTAAAAGACTGTAGGGTAAAAGACTGAAGAGAGAAAAAATAGGAATCCACATCAATGGCATGTATCACTGAAGGTCATAATTTCCAAGATATCCTAATGTGATAGGAGGAAAGATTAGAAGTACAGTGGACTAAGTGGAAGTTAAGAAAATTAAGAAGCAGGGTGGTTATTAAAGGCAGAATAGGTAGAAACAGTAGGGAGGCATACAGAAATATGTACAGTGGTTACAGCATGAGACAGTAACACAATCAATAAAATTCAACCAGTCAGTGAGACAGTCATGCAATCAGTAAAATCCAACCAGTCAGATATTATGAAAACAATGTAACCATGGCAGCTATAAAAAAGTAGGTACTTTCACATGACACAATATGTAGCTACTCTGGCACAGTACATCTAATGGCTAATCTACTTCAGGATATTTAAAAAGCATAAGCATTTCAAGATGTGCTGACTAATCTAATAACTGTCTCACTCAGTCTGGCAATTACTTATGATATAAGTGAGCAGAAACTGCATTGCACATAGCCGCAATTGGAAGCCAATAACACTTCAACAGATAAATAGAATGATGAAATGTAACACATTTCAATAGAGATACATTTTCAGAGCAAGGCAAATTACAACAAACGCAAATACTTAAATAGCATTATGCAGGAAATATAGTACATTCAAACTTCAGCCAATGTTACATAAAATTGGAATCCAAACACTTTTCCATTGAAAGAATCAGAGAAACACAAATAGTTACAAATAACTGCAACTTGTATATCCTTACTTCCTATACATGTACACAGCTAGAGGGGAATCTTGTGTGGGCGCTCTAATCAGCTGGGGGCTAATTATAAAAGGAATAACATTATTTTGTGCCACTAACTTTCTCTTTGCATGTCTACAAGCTACTGTGGCATCAAAGTTATTACCTTTTAGACCATCTGCTGAGAAAATATCAAACATTGCCACCTCCTGGTCTCCTTGCCACCTCTTTCTAGTCCAAATTAATCCTGGCCAATAAACCTGGAAAGGAATTCATCCCATGGCCCTGACTGGACTGAACTGCCTGGAAAAGTAATGTTCTTCAGCAGCAGCAGCAGGCTTAACAATAATTATACCCGATGCAGTATCATTCTTAGCAATGGTTTCTTTACTTTCTGCCAGGATACATTACTGGCCTTTGTGAGATTCTGGAGTAGCTGAAGTTTCAAAACAGTCCACCACTGCTTTGTTGTTACCTGTATTAGCTCCCTCATGTGACTTTTACTCTCCACCCTCTTACTGTGGATATTTATGAAAAAGTCCAACATTGCTGTGTTGCTACCCGTATTAGCTCCCTCATGTGACTTTTACTCTCCACCCTGTCACTGTGGATATTTATGAAATATATGCCCAATTTAGTTAAAATGGATACATTTTACTCATAGACTTTAATATCTGCTCTAGCTATTGTTTTTCCCCATTTGCCTTTGCTACTGGCTATGAAGGTTTAGACTGCCCCATGGGTTTTTGTATTCCCATGGAGAGTGCTAGGTTCCATTTCTTATGCAGTCATGCTTTGATGGCTAGATAGAAGCCACTTTACTCCATTTCCTCAGCAGTGTCATGATCAAAATCTGTTAACCAAAGTCTCCTCTTTTTCACAGGCAAAGTGTGGATGCTTGATCTCTTATTATATGGTTTCAAAACATTTCAAAAGTAGTAACTTGACAGCTACTCAAACACGTATGGAAATAAGTGCTTATACATGCAATGAAATCACTGATGGTGTTCTCTGTTTCTCTTTTGTGCTTTTAGAACTTTGCCCCATAAGCTCCAGGAGTAAGTCTATTCAAATAAACAGTATTTAGTTTTCTCATAATTGCAACAATCGATAACATTCATTTTATTTAATGTATGTAGTGCCTTACCTATGCTGGGACGAGATAAAATATTATTTACTGCCCCTTGTCAGTTGGGTGCTCATTATCCTTTTCAAATGCCCATATATAACAAAGTTATCAGCCTCATCATACTAAGGAAATGATTTAGCAGTAACCTTGGCATTAATTATTTGTCGTTGGAGAAGGCTTAGCATCTCTGTTTCATGCTGATGCTTTTTTTCATTCTGTACAGCCTTAGCCTCGATTCCCATTTTCTTTCTGTCTGTTCTCCCACTTTATACCTCTTTCACTCTGCTCTTGCTCTATTTTTCACTTCTGTCTGTTTCACTTTTTCAGCTGCTTTGATGCATCTTACCTTTAGTAGCAACTCTAGTCTGTCCAGTTCAGTCTGGATTTCAGTTAATCTAGGGCTGAACCGAGATGATTTGCAACCTGTTATGCATTTACAACGGGTCTATATCA
The DNA here is from genome assembly GCF_019279795.1 of Protopterus annectens. NCBI lineage: Eukaryota > Metazoa > Chordata > Ceratodontiformes > Protopteridae > Protopterus > Protopterus annectens. Next base: position 257,290,299 of record NC_056738.1, read on the forward strand.
CATAGTCGAAGTCTTATAACTTCGAACACGTAATGTTCAAACCATTATGTTCAAAACTACAAAACTTCGACTATGGATAAAAAAAAAACAATGAAAAACAAAATAAATTGTTTTAAGCAAGGGTCAAGCCCCTCTACACACCCCACCCCCCACTACTTAATAAACCAACTCCGAGATTGCACCCCATTGAACAAAATGGAAACCTCCACTTATGGAGATTTCCATTGAAATGCTCAAACTTTTACAAATTCAAACTTATGGTCTCGACCATATGAGGTTCGAACTTGTAAAAGTTCAACTACGTGATAAGAACCCTATAGTGAGTGTACACTGCTGACTCAGGTAATAGCCAGCACATGTAGCAGCAACATAAACTTTACAATGCACAGCTGTTAATCAGAATTGTAATCCTTGGTTAGTAATAGGTGAATACTGTACCTTACTGTAGCATCTAGAATGGTCCTTACTCGTCCTGTCTTTCCTCAGGAAATACAATGTTATGACATAATGAACTCCACTGGCTTTTTCTTCCTTTTTAAATGTTATTGATTTCCTTTTTATTTAATCTATTTCTTAACCAGATAAGCCTTCTAGACAAAGTGTATCTTTTCAGGAGCAACCCGCAAGCAGTCTAATTATGTGACTTGCTCAGAGTTACACAGTAAGCAAATGAAGATGCAAGGAATCAAACTCTGTACCCTTGACTAAAGGGCACAGCTCACTGACATCTCATAGCCTTAATCCATGTCACTAATTGTTCTTTCTGATAATAGAGTGGTTAGAATTCCACCATTTGATTATTAGAATGCATGGGTCTTTTAAATGAACTCTCCACATATTCTTGTAATGCAAATGCTTCATTCCAGCAAATGGCTTTCATTTAGTTATAAGTTACAAAGAATACACCTGCTGCAGTCTTCCTGAGCATCCATTTGTTTGAAAAGATTCCCCTTCAGTAGCTTTGTGCAGTAGTCCTTTCTTTTAAATAGAATTCATTGATTCAAAACCTGGGAAACAACTTGCCTATCCTTTGAAGGTTGCATGTAGGGTGATTTCAACACCTCACATGGTCACAGGCAGTGATGCTTCCAAGAAATCTGCAGAGTCCTATCCTTTCAGTCCGTCCACTAGCTCCACCAACCTTAGGTTACTTTTTTCCACTGATAATTCCATAAGTTACCCAGTTTACTTTGCTGCAGATTTACATTTTATTATTGTAGATGTCATATCATAGACAGTTATTAGACTTCTGATGCCCAAACAGATACAACACTTCAATGAAAAAAAAATAGTTGACTACCTTTTAGTCCTTGGTTTACTGCTACAGGTAACTTTTTAATTCTTTTATTTTTTTTCTTTTTATTGTAGTTATGTCTGTAACTCATCCAGTCTTTGATCTTTTTCTCTATGAAAATTCAGAGTGTAGTCACTTGCTCTGCATTGTCATGGTCACATCTGCCATGCTGTTTAGTGAATGAAAGCTGTTTGCTGCCATTACAAGCTCAGATGGTCAGCTGATAATTCCCTGTTTCATGGTCATGATATCAGCTGCAACCCCACAACAGTGGAATAGTGAACCCAAGCTGCAGCTATATCAGTTTGCTCTACAGTAGTCTACTCCATTTTTCTAAACATATTTTCACTTTGACAAATTCCTATTTGTTCTTCCTTCTTTGTCAACCTTCTATCTATCATGGAAATATGTGGATTTTTAAGCTTAGATCCGATGTACCACCAGGGCTTAACGCTAAGGTATCTGTTAGACCCTTTTTAAAAATGAGAAGACTGAAGGTATCTTAATGAATGACAGGATTAATGACAATTCATTTACATATTATTGCATTTTTTATGCTTATGTGAAGGGTATGCACTTTGTATTTTTTAGTATTGTAATTTTCTTTAATGGACTGCACAATGACAGTCGTTGAAGCTTTGGAGTACTTTATTGGCTTTAAGACCTTGTGAATATCCATATATCACTGCATTTTTTACACTATTGTATTTTTTAATTCATTTTTATGTTTGTATCAAGTGTATTGACCTTGTATTTTATTGTGTTATAATATTTTCATTTGGAATGCACAATAACAGTTGTTGAGGCTTTAGAGTATTCTACTGTCTCTAGGACCCTATGAATATTTATGGAGCCTATAATTAATTATGTGTTCTTAATTGGTATTTTTCCCGCCTTTTCTATAGGTTTTAGTATATAGTATGTGTTTTAAATTTTGTAGTTGAGTCTGAAACATGGTGAAAGCGCTTACTCAATAAAGATCGTTCTTCACGATACTTGCTTCTCGTGAGTGGTTTATTGGTGGAGAGACTTTACACAAGTGTTTTATGTAGTAACATCTACACCGACTACTTGCTTGTGCTGTTTGATGCTGCAGCCTGGTTCACCCTCTGAGTTTTGATATTCTCCTTCCATTATTGATTTTTGACTTCTCAGAGGGTGTTTGCTCCGTTTTCGTTCTCTTCTCCTTCTATCTATCATACTTACAAATACATTGGTATCAGCATTTGTAATAAAATGGACTGGATGTGGGATCTCCTGGATCCATTTTCCTTTTGGGTAGAACTGTGACCACTGCATCCCTTACAGAGCCTTGGAGGACATTACGGTGCTATGCTCTCTAAAATATGTAGTTTAGTATTTAAACTATCTGGGTGGCCACGATGGTGCAGCGGTTAGTGTTGCCACCTTAAAGCAAGAGGTTCTCTTGTTTGATCCTCGGCTGGGGTACCTTCTGTGTGGAGTCTGCATGTCCACCCTGTGGTCGTGTGCATTTCCTCCAGGTGCTCTGGTTTCCTCCCACATCCCAAAGATATGCTGTAGGTGGTTTGGCCACTCTAAATTGACCCTAGGCATGCAGGTGTATGTGTGTGTGCCTTCTGTGGAAGATTGGGTGCTGGGCTGGCAACTCGACACTGTAAAACTTCACTACCACTCATGAGTGGACAGGTGATCCACTTTGGTGACGCCTAACCGGGAAAAAGCTGAAAGAAGAAGAAGTATTTAAACTAGCTATAGCGCCACCATCTTAATGAATTAAGCCAAAAAATATAGATCCTGTTTCATCTGGATTCTATAGTTGCCAACTACCTTGATATATTAGTTGTACCAGCTAACCTAGTGGTCCATATGTCTAGTCATCCCCAATCACCAGGTGTTCCAAATTAATATTTTCTTCTCCAATCTCTCATATCTCTTGCCCTTAATATCCTTCCATAACTCCTTTTAAGAGTGCTAAGTGTCTTAGAAGACCTTGTTTATCTCAATTTCTCAGCTCACTAGAGTTTTTTTCTTTTCTTAAATAATTGAAACGTTCCCTTCCTCCCTTTTCCTTTTCAGTTTCCACACTAACTTAACATCTTTCCATTAATGTGTATTCTTTCACCATGTCTTCCTACAAATTATCGTCACTCATTTCCCTTATTTGTCCCTTTAAACTTTCAATTTTCCTAGTCTTTAATTCCACATCCTCAGCAGTATAGCCCCAAGCCTGTTTAATTCCTTCCTAATTTTCTTTTTTTTCTCTGCATCCTTCTTTTTACACTGCCAAACCTTCATCCCTTTCTAAACAATTTCAGTCAATTCCACCAACCATTGATTTCACATTCCTTTTCCACATGGTTAACTTTAATCACTTCCTTCCCTGTCTTGAACATCATGGCTGTTTCAATACTCCCTTTTATTTCCATTGAATTACATTCAGTTGGCCAATCCTTCTTACTCTTTCCTGCCAATTCAAACTCAGAAGTGTGAGGTCTCATATACTCCTTTCTTCTTTCTCCATCTCCAGCACTTCCCTGGCAAATACTCGATCCATAGTTATCAGTTTAATTTATACAGTTGTTTCCACTCATCTCTCAAAGAGGATCATTCTTTTTTGTTGCCTTTCAACATTCTCCAGACATCCAGTATCCCTAATTCCCTCATACCTTTCTCAAGTTTTCCTTGACAACTGCTGTAGTGCTCCTTCCATTTAAAGAATCTATCCATTTTAGGGTCCACCACTGCATTAACATCTCTACCCATCACTCTTCATCTGCCCACCTGCTATTCTGCAGAATTTCTTCAACTGAGCAAAATGTTCACACATCCTTCATCCTGATTTGGTTTATAACATGCTCTAAACAGCTGCATTGCTTCAACCCTAATGCCCCTAAGCATTATTTATCTACAACTGTAATTTTATGACCTCCTCAATTTTGGCTATCTCTCGTTTCCTGAGAACAGTATAACTCCTTTCTTTCTATTCACTTTTCACAGTCTCAGTCATAATTTGTATCTTCTGCATGACAGCTGAATAGATACCATATTCTTCTGCTCCATTTCTCATAACTTTACCACCTCTACGCTTTCATTCTTTACTATACATGTTATCATTAATTGGATTTTTAGACTATGAACATTTCAGGTAATGCAAGTTACCTCTACTTCTCATGAAGAAAAAGACTTTTTACTGATCTATCTCTGTCCCCTTTCCCTTTCATTACCAGGCCTGTGCCCCCACAAAAACTGCTTTTCCTACTGAACTATGTGTGTAGGACTATTGCAATCAGTACCACTCCCAATATCCTCCTCTACCTGCTGGTGGCTTTCAACACCCCTTGCCCTATTGATGGCTTAAACTTGCTCATAGCTCTCCCTAGAGATTGCTCACCCTCTCACACATCCTTATTGCTAATCTACATTCTATCCTATGTAGCCTTTGTCCCTTAACACTACTACTCCTGACATTTTCATCTCACAGCAGTACTTCCATTCCTTTCATGGTCCTTCTCCAGTTTCTCACCCACCTGCATCTTATTCATATGTACTCTGTTCCTATCTTCCTGCAAAGGTGCCACATCGAGAAAAGTCCACTGAACCCTATTTCACTATGTTTGTCACAATGGCATTACTACTTAACTAAGAGTGTCAAATACTAAGCTAGCCCTGTCAACAAATAGCTTTATGTAACCAAATCTTCATAATAAAACAAGAATATATAAAAAAAATGCAACAAATACCACCATGTCAAAACATGTTATATTACTCAGCTTTCCCAAAAAATGAATCAAACGGGAGTTGGGGATTGGCATAGTGGTTAAGGTGCAGACTTCACAGACAAAAAGTGCAGGATTTGATTTTCACTAAGGGGAAATCGGCTAGGCTTAAAATGGTCCACAAGGGCATCTATCATAGTACTTGCATATGATAAATGTATCAAATAATAACAAAAGTAAAACAGAGCTACATGCAGTACCACTTTATCCAAATTCCTAAAGGTGCTGTTGTAGTGCCCTAAAATAACATAGAGTTCTCCTTTGGGCACCAATGTGATGTTCTAATGTCCATTTTTTTTCATCCAGGCTGCCATAGCACACAGTTCATTAGACGTTATCAACTCAAACAATAATGTACCTTCATAATTTCCAGTTGTAGTTGGATAGCTATCTCTGCACTAGAAACATCTTGGTTCTTCTTCATATCACCTGGATGTCTACTTTTCTGGGGTTCCTCCACATCCCACCATTTACCTGTGCTGTTACTTTGCACTTCTGCCCATCACACACAGTCACATGAATATTAGAATTTCCTCTGGCACAGTTCCACTTCCCTTACGATTCTTTAACTTTCCATCAATTTACTACTACTTGTCTAAATATTTCATTGCCCTTGACTAACTCTTGTCTGATAGATCTGATCACACCATCTTCCTCTTCCACTACTGGAGTCCACCATCTGGCATTTATCCCAAGTTTCCCAACTTTCCCGACCATGTTTGTAGTTTTATTTGTACCTCTCTCTGTGTCTCTCTTAAAGACCCACTTCTAGGGAACTTACTGACTTGAAACTGTGCATATTATCTACTTCTGTTTGTAGTTAGAGATAAATAGTCCACTAATGTCTCCTGCTCTTCACCTCCTTACAACTCTTGGTTAGTGATTCCTCTGCTTTAACAATGTATGCTTTTTGCTCAGCATCTTACCTTTGTTTACCTCTTTATTGATTCTCCTAGTCACTGTCTATTCACTAAGTATCATTCTCTAAGTCTGTCACATGTGGCAAAGCTCAACTTCACTATTGCAGCCAAGACGCTCACCAACATATCTCCAGTGCATCAGGATTCAATAGTTTTGCCTAATCACCTTCCTGCCACCACTGTCATATTGAGTGGTATAAACCTGGTGCATGCCTCTAATCCAAAATGTTCTGCAAATAATACTTTTGTCCCATTAGAAGTGACCCTCTAAGATCAACAGTTATCCTGTGAGGTCCCAAAACAGAATCAAAGAATCTGAACTCCTGCAGGCCTATTATGTAATATGTTTGCATCTTCTAAGCACAGTAGGAGTTTCAACACCAAATCTTCTAGTCTTTCCATCACTCCATGCTGTGATTGCATTTTCTTTTTGTGCCAGCTAAAACACACTCTGGCCACTATGATTAGTCTCTTCACAGTCCCTGTGGATGTAAGCTAGCCCCCCTTTTAGCTTAGCCAGTCATTGCACAATATTTTGAAAGATGGCAAGGACAGTGTCCATTTTATTGTTTAAATGATTTCCCGTCATCCCAGATTTAGTCTTATTTTTCCATATGTTCTCAAATTGTCTGAACAAACGCTCTGACATTTAATCCTTATCAAAACTACTTAATTATACCAGCCATTGAAGCTGTGAGACTATGATTCCATCTTCCCTGGGCCCTACAGAACTTACCCCTCCTTAGATATATTCCAAACATGTCTGCTGTGTTATGGACTCCATATCTTTTATGACTGTCAGAGTTATCACTTGGTATATTAACCAACAACATTCTATGTGACCCTAACACTAATACTCAAGCCATAGCTGTAGGCATCTCCCTGAACATCTGTACTGTAGATGATATCAGCTAATGTCTTTGTCTCACTTACCCCAATCTGGATACTGCTGAGCTTGTGACAGTGATCTGAGCCATCAATCTATCAACTCTCTGCTCTTAATGTGTCTGCCTTGGTGGTTATTGCTTCACAGTCTCTAAAAGGAAACTGTATCCATTTGGTAGTCACTTCTCTCTACATTTACTCTGGCAAACTTTCCTATCCATGGTGTGTGAAAGTATCTTCCTACATTCATTAGCTGGGAGTTAAGCGGGAGAAGGATTTTTAATGGTTGTAGGCAAGCTGACTGCAATGCTTTTTCTTTGCTACTTACCAAATTACATTGTTGTAGTTTGAAGTTTGAAGACTCTCCACTAGATATGGACAGTGGAATAGTTGTGGCTAGGCATATAATATGGTCTAATGACTACATGTTGATAATAGTCACTAATATAGCTCCATATTGAAATGTTTGCACTTGAAATGCAAACTGTCAACCCTCAGAAAAAAAGGCTAAAATTCAGAAAAGTAAATCTCCTTTAATTTTTTTTTTTGCAATTGGGGCAAGCCCTGATGCACCACCCAACATGGTGGGGCAAGACCCCCTCACCCCCTTAACTAATATATAGATAGACATACAGATAGGTACTAACTCTAAGTTCACCATACCTCAGACAAAAGGGAATATTGTTAGAAATATCAATTTTGGGCCATTTAGACTCCATGATTTGGGATTCATCCTAGTAGGTCCTGAAATTTCATATGGTTATCCCAAATATACTTAATATGACTATATTTCAAACAGGTTAGCAGGTGGAACAGAGACCATTAGACTTATTTCACTTCATTTTTTATTGTGACAACTAATAGTGCAAAATGTTAAGTTTGTTTTTTTTTTCAAGCTAACTGTATTACACTGATTCACATATTCATGGCTGAAACAGTTCCTGATAGGATTGCAGTACTTGTGATTCACACTTTACTGCAAAAAAATGCCTATCTATGTACCAACCACTATCCATTATATTCTTAGCTCTCTGAAATATGCATATAGTGTCACGATTTGCCACAAAGCATGACAGCTAACCTTTAAGAAAGGGGCTGTATACAAAAATGCATAAGATGATTTTATCAACATGGGTAGAGGTGAGTGGTAAGATGTCTATTATTTGCTGTAGGCTCCTGATCTTATTCCCTTAAACTATGCCTAGCTCATTTTTTCCATTGATTTTTATTATATTTTATTTTTTTATAAAACTGTGAATAAACCAAGAACCTGCAAATGTATTATACATAAAACACTACAGAACAAGACAAAAGACAACAAGAATGCCTTTACCACATGTGCACATGCCTATATGGAAAATATTTTCCAGACAAATTCCAGAAACCTATTCTATGCAACTGTTTAGCTTTTGCAAAGAAATATTCATAAGTGACAGGGACACAGATAATATCCATATATTGTAACATTTAAGATCTTTAAGAATTAACATCATAAAACAGACATTTAATAAACCAACAAATATGGAATCTGAATTAATAGATAGATTTGCTTCACTGAGCCATTGTATCACATCAGAATTTGAAAGATCTTTTCTCAACATTTGATATTACTGGATCGACCCTGAAAAGTAACATTGATTGACATCCTCAAAAGCAATAAAGGTTGGTGTACAGGCATCTTCTCAAGTGGGTGATGAGGTTTTGAGGACTCTAAGTGGCTGTACACAATATTCAGACTAGTAGTAGAGTTTCTGGGGATATGATAGGAAACAGAACAAGGAACTCTGCATTTCTTAAGTAAAAGAATATCAGATGTTTTTGCTTCTTCAGAGGGACTGAGTAGCACTCTGACTTGGCTGTCTTAATTGTCTTTGAAGACTATGAGAACTCCATCTTCTATATTTAACTTTCTGTACCGAGGCAATGTTACAATTTTAAGTCCATCTGCTTCATATGTTTCAGGTAACACTCATAGGAATTCCTAGGGTGGAGAAGAAATTATCCTTTTGTCTTTTAATAGCACTATTACAATGTATATTGCCCCCTTCCAAGGTGAATTAGCAGCATGACAAGATGGTGTCTACTGCACATTAAAATGACACATCCTCACACTTTAGATAATAAGCTAGAAAAACAGTTTTGTACATATTGGTGGTATTAAAATATCACACAGTCCTCATCCTGACATCAATAAGATTGTGTAAATTAATCCATCCTGGGTGCTCCCTCCCTGCTTTAAACGCAAAAGGAATACCTCCGGCCATCACCCGAAGACATCCTGAATTAGTCAGCTTGCCTGGTACTTAGAAAAATAAATACTACTGAGAAGACCCCCACCCCAACAAGATTATGTAAATGTAAGTTGCTTAACACTAATTAAATGTAGACTTGATGTACTATCTATAGAGTTAATCTGCCCTCCTGTGTGTGCGTTCTAGCAGCCTATCGCAGACCATTTGCCCTCTCCCCCTCCTGTTATCACTACCCTAGAATATATTTAAGCCTAAGACTGGTCCAACTATCCCTGCTGTTTGCTATCTCCTTCTACCATTAGGTGGCAGCACATACCAATATAAATCCTAGATATTCTTTATAATTCCAACAAGTTTTATTTTTTGACGTCTGACGTCTAAAGCAAGAGACAGGAGAATCCATACACCTCCCCCTGTACAAGGAGGGGAAGGTTTAGATGCCAGTGACTGTATTGGAGAAAACAACGGACAGGCTAGAGTGGAAGGCCGCTCCTATGGTAGACGTTTTGAATCGTCTAGGCATGTGGACATGTAGAATGATATTGACTTTGGAGATTGGCTCGACAGGTTGTTTTCCCCATACCCTAGGGACAACGGAGAGAAAGCAGCCGTTAAATACTACTTATAAGGACAAATGTAAGATGTTTAAGAACCAATTGTCCAAATACAAGAACTTAGCATTGGACAATTGGTATCTAAATAAATGCATTGATTTAAATATTGTTCCCAAGGGCTCAAGGCTTAATAAATTTCCCAACAATGTTGAAGGGAATAATGAATTTTTTAAAGCCATATGTAAAATATTGAATGACTCTGGTATAGCGATATTGAGGGTAATGATTGAAAACAATGTTAAAACTATGGAAATGTGTAAAAAAGAAATTGAAAAATTACAAAAGGAAATTAGTGAGGACATGTTATTTACAATTAAAAAGTATAAAAGTATATATTGTAGAACACTACAAGATGTGGATTTTTATGTATCAAAAATTTACAAAAGGAAGATGGGCAAGCTAGAACGTGATAGGGATGATTACAATGATGGGAGGGCTTATGTCATTTTTAATAAAACTAGATACAACAGGTTTGTGAAAACGGATTATTATACAGAACATAGGGGGAGGGGGAATTATGCCACACTAGGTTTGATCACCATGATGAAAGAAATTATGATAGCAATGAAGAGAGTCAGAATGATGTCCTAGAACTAGGGGACCCTTTAGGGGAAAGACAAGGACCAAGACGGTCCGAGAGAATAAGAAATCAGAATCAACAACAGTCCTATGCGGAAGTGACGGGCAACCAGTTCGAACGACAAGAAGGGAGAGGGAGGTACAAGAGGTGAACAGGGAGATAAACTTTTCACCATTAATTAGTAGTAAAGATATTTTGAATGAAATAGAAGATTTTAGTTATAAAATTAACAATATTTCTTGGACCAACAACCAACTTGGTGAAGAAGTTAGTGTGGTGAATACTATAGAAGAAGAATTTTCTAGTGAATTTTTTAGAGAAAATAGCCACAATATTATACACACACAATAATTTTAATATTTATAATTATACTGATTTGGAGGTGATGGACAGATTTTTTTAAACTATTTACAAAAGGGTTTACTTTTGTGCCATCAAAAAAACCTAAAATTGAAGAGATAGTCCTGGATATCAAACTTTTTACTAGGAATTTAAATCTGGCATGGGTATTCCACGACCATCCGGTTAAAAAAGATAATTAAAAAAATTTAAAAAAAAAATGAAGTATATATAACCCCCCCCCCCACAACTGGATATTTACAACTTTAAAAAGTGTGTTATAAATACTTTAAGAGATGAATATGGTAAGAGGAACAAGAAGAGTTATAATTTAAGTAGACAAGAAAAGGATATATTACAACAACTGAGTAACAACCGAAATATTAGGGTTATGAAACCCGATAAGGGGGGGGGGGGTAGTCCTGATGGATCAGTGGGATTATACCAACAGGATGTTAAAAATTTTGAACACTGACAATAGATACTGTACAATATCCAGGAATGAACTAAATATACTATACCAAAAAACTGACCTCACCTTAGAAGACAATTTACTACAAGGATTAATCGATGTGGAACTGTATAATTTTTAAAAGGTAACCAAACCGGTTATACCTGCAATTTTCGGAATTCCGAAAATACACAAGCAAATAGAAAAGGCTCCCCTTAGGTCAATAGTGACATCACAGGGATCTAAGACCCAACCTTTAGCTATTTATGTGGATATGTGGATACAAAATTAAAAAAATTTTCATTTAAAATAGCCACATATTTTAGTTGATTCCTGGGATTTTTTGGAAAAATTTAGTACCATCCCATTTAATGACAATTTTTTGTTTGTGACTATAGATGTCAAATATTTATTCCCCATAAGGAGGGACTAGAATGGTTTGAAAATATGCTTATTGATTTTCAAATGTTGAACACTGATGAATTTAAACTGGTACTGGAGAACATGGCGTTGGTTTTGAAATACAACTTCATTTATTTTCAGGGAGAAATATATCATCAACTGGATGGGTACTGGGAACTACTACATGTTTTTTAGTCCAGTTTTCAACTAAATATAGTGAGATACTATAGGTTTTTGGATGGCATTTTTATTGTTTGGGAAGGTACCCAAGAAACTATTAATGAATTTATGGAGGTTTTGAATAATAGTACTGATTTCTTAAATTTTACATTTGAAAGCAATAAAGATGGATACATTATTTAGATGCCACGATAGATAAAGATTATGAAAAGAAGAATTATAGATCTATTATTTATAGAAAAGAATGCCACTCCAGCTCATACTTACATTATGAAAGTGACCACCCACACTATCTTAAAAAGAACATAGTAAAGGGTCAGATGATTAGGGTGTCAAGGATGACATCAGACCCAAATGACTTTATTAAAGAAGTTAATATTGTCCAGAATATGTTCATGGAAAGAGGATACCCACAGAGAATGGTAATGAATATTAAAAAAGAAATGATCAAGAAAAGCGACACAGAGTACAAACCATTACTGGTGCAAGAAACTAGGGTTAACACTAATCTAGTACACAACATGGACAGATTAAGTAATAATAAAGAAAATAGGGTGATATCTAACCATGTTCATATTAACAGTGAGGGAAGAGGTTTAGATGTGCCACGTTTAGTTCTAACCTATTATTATGATATAGGATGGATGAAAAGAAGTATAAATGAGGTATGGAACATGTTTAGCAGAATGCCTACTAGAATATAAATATTTCAACAACCATTAAAATATAGCCTCAGGAGAAATATGAATTTGAAAAATATTTTGGAAAAGTAAAAAAGGTGACAGTAATCAGGGGCATGTACTAAAGTTGGCACAGACAGATGTGGAAGATGTGCCCAGTGCCCATTTATATTGGGTGAAAAGGAACTTTATATCCCTAATATAGGGTTAAAGTTGAGGAGCTATACGTATTCTAGTTGTTATACCAAGGGGGTGGTGTATTTGGCATACTGCAAGACATGTGGGGCATACTATGTGGGAAAAACTGAGAGAAATTTGAGGAGTCATATTTACGAACATGTCAGGGACATTAACAAACAGAATGTGAACAATGCCCTATATAGGCACACTTTAAAATGTGCTAATATGAACATAGCATTTTGGGTATTGGAGGAGGTCAAGCAGAGAGAGAGGGGTGGTGACTGGGAAACATATTTGGAATATCGTGAGATGATATGGCAAATTACATTAGATTCATGTACCCATCTAGGAATGAATGACCATATTTCTATCAAACCAGCCTTAAAATTGTTGTCATTGAATCCCAAGAAAAAACAATAATACGATTTTAGCATTTCAGACACCTTACATTAATTCTATACATTTTTTACAATTTTTATAATTTTTACAACTTTTCACATTACTATTTATTAATATATATTTTTATTTATGGATATGGATTTTAATATATGTATTTTTCATAATTTTTTAATAAGTATACATATTTTTTAACTAACTTTTTCATCTAAGACACAATGGTAGTTTATATTTATTTATTACATATATTTATAATGTATATTTATGACTTAGTACATACTGTTATAGATTTCTTAGTAGTTGTTATACATATTATATTTATATTTGTATATTGTACATGTTTAATCATTTAGTAATTTTTAGAGTTTTAAAGTTAACAGTGTTCTACATATTTATGTGTATTGAGAAACCTCCAGTGTTAATTTTGCACACTCACCACTGTTTTATTTTCAATTTCAGAGAGTTTTACTCATTCTCTCAGTATTATGAGTATTTTGCATAAAGTTTATTATGGTAACTCATGTTGCTGAATTTTAAGGCTATACCACATTTATGAACATAGATATTTGTATTTCATATAGTATGAGTTTGACTACTGTTAGTTTTGTACATGGTTGCTTGGTTTATTGTGTGTTGATTGATCACCAACCAATAACCAATGAAATGTATTGAGAGGACATTTAAATGAGTTGGTAACTCAACAATGCAGATTCTGAAGAAGTGTCATGTAATGAGATGAAAGCGCGCTAAATCCACTGTTTCTTCACTTTATTTTTATATTTTGTTTTCTAACTATTTGTGGATCAGTTTTTTGCAATAAAGTGCAACATCATCTACTGAGTTTTTTTGTGGATTCGAAACACCAGAGGAGGACAGCCTTTATAGTTACTAGACAGCGTTTTTTCTTTTTGGTTTTGGAACATTTCCTGACTACGGATTTTTTGTTTATAAGTTTTATTTTTTCACAAACAGTTGGTTATGAGTTAATATCCTTAGACTTTAAATATCTTCTCCCCCCTGCTAAACCACCCTCTGTAAAGGCAGCCTTCTTTTTCTGGCTTGAAATATCTAGCTCATACCTTCCAACTACAGCCTTTAAACTGCTCTTTGCTGATACTTTTTCTGCCATACTCATCTCTAGTGTTCTTTCCCGCTCCGTTCGCCCTCCAGGCTCACTCCGCTCCCCTACCCTGCCACCGTTTCTCACCCGCCCCAGTACTCCTTGCTTTATTCCTATCTTACCCCACCCTCTCAGCCTAATTACCCAATACCAGCTCTCCCCTCATTACTCCTCCCATCTATAGCCATCCTTCTTAAACTCTGTAGTCTGTACTCCACCCAATAATTATAGTCCCCTCCTCTTTCCTTAAATCTCTAGAATACCTCCATCACTTTTTAAACCCTTTCTTCTTCATAGCCTTCTTTATTTTCCTAACCACTCATACCACTCTCTCTTTGCTCTAACGCACTCTCCTCAAGTTATCACACCCTCCAGTCCCCCAGCCTCCTCTTTCTGTTCCTACTTCCCTTATACTATGCTACCTCATATTCCACCTATGCTTGTCCAATACCACCTACAAAGACAACTACCATACAAACCCACCTTCCCCCTCACTCTTTCTCCCATTTCCACTCTATCTCCTCTTCTCTCATTCAGCCCAAACCTCTGCATCTATTCCACCCTAAACTCTTCTCCTCTAAAGTCAAGATATTGTCACCTGCTCCAGTCTACAATCTACCAAAATTCATGCCTGGTAGACCAATATGGCTAAAGGATATCTCCTTCAACAACCTAGTCCAAGCTGATATATCCATCCTAACCATGGTCCTACATCCTTTATTAACTACACTCATCCCTTACCCTCTTCCTCCTATCTCAACACCCTAAATATTTTTACAATTAATGCACAAAGTCTAAACAACAAAGTACACCAATTTCAAGCTTGGTTAAGCCATAACCAATCAGATATCTTAGCCATCTCTGAAATCTGGCTCAAGCCCTTTATCTCCGACTCTGAGATTCTGCCCCCAGGATTTCATTGTCTCAGAAATGACGACTAAATAAAAAAGGTGGAGGCACTGCCCTAGTCTACTCCAACCTTCTTACCTTAATTCCCCTCCAAATTCCAATCCCTCAATTCCAGAACACTGAACTAACTGCAGGAATTCTAAAACTAAATAAACATAAAAATATCTGCATCATTGCCCTATATATCTCACCTGGTAACAATATCTCTACACTCGAAAATATTCTCCTATGGGCCTCTACTGAAATTAACTATGAAACTTATATCCTTGGTGATGTGAATATTGACTAGAATAAAATCAATTTCCCCTCTCCCTCTCTATCCATTAACCTCTATAACTTCACTCAAATAATCCTCTCCATCACTCGACCTAACAAAATAAACTCTCCCAGATCCACTATAGATTGGATCCTAGTCCCAGATGCAAATAAAATAACTAATTCTGGCACAATTCCTGATACCTTTAGTGACCACCTCCTAGCCTTCATGCATTGCTCAACTAGTTCCTCCTCACACCAGCATCAGTATATTCAAACTCGTAACCTCAGTAGCTTTAACCCAACTACTTTCTCAAATACTTTCAAACCAATGAACTGGCAAATTCTAAACATCATTCCTCTTGACAAGGCTACAGAATACTTTAACTCTGTCTTCTTTGATACTTTAAACTCACTAGCCCCACTAAGAAACATAAGGATAAAAACTAAAACCACTCTTTGGCTATCCAAAGAGACAAAACAGATTATGCACCAGAGAGACAAACTATGGAAGCTTTACCAAAACAATAAACTGGCCCAATACCTTGCTCCAATATAAACAGCTCCACAACTGTGCAAAACGACTAATCACCAAAGACAAAAAATCCTACTATATCAAACTTCAGTCCAATAACAATAAAAAAACCCAAAAATTCTGGAACTCAGTAAACTCACTCCCCAATCCAGGCTCCAAGAATAATCCTTGTCCTGACCCAAGTAAATCTGATCTTGAACTAGGCTGTGAATTTAACTCATTTTTCATAGACACTATTACTACCCTCACCAAGACATTTCCCAATAATAACCCAACTGTTCTACACTCTCCCCCTTCTAACTCACCTCATCTGTTTGAACTCAAACCCATCTCCACTACCTTTATAAAAAAAACTTTTGTCCAAATTTAAACCTTGCTCTAACATTCCCGACAATATTCCCATTTCCTTCCTAAAATGTGCTGCTGATGGCATTGCACTCCCAATCAGTATCAACCGATCCATAAAAGAATCATACGGCCCAAACTCTGGCGCACAGCTTATATTCTTCCTCTTCATAAAGGAGGCAAAAATACCAGAATCTCAAACTTTTGCCCCATTGCTTTGCTCTCACCAATCTCCAAAATCCTAGAAAAATGTATCCATCTTCAACTTATGCCTTTCCTGACCCAAAACAATCTTCTCACTCCTACCCAGCATGGCTTCCGTCCAGGCCATAGCACAATAACCACTCTACTCTCTTTCCTAGAAACTGTCAATCAAGCCCAAGATTCAGGCCACTTAGTTTCTACTGTTTTACTTGATCTGTCTAAAGCCTTTGATACTGTTTCCCACAAGCACCTTCTCTGTCATCTCTCAAACCTTAATCTCTCACATAATGCTTTATCCAGATTCTCCAGCTATCCATCAGACAGACCACAGGCAGTCAAATGGAAGAACTCCATCTCTTCCTTCCTACTTTCCCCAACTGGCGTACCACAGGGATCCATCCTTGGGCCAATGCTTTTTAACATCTTCATCAATAACTTTCACACTGCTATTCCTGGTGCTAAAATCATTCAATACACAGACAATTCAACCGAAGTCTGCTCTGCCTCAAGCCTCTCTGAATTGCTGACTAAAACCCAAACTGCCTTCTCAACAACTGAAAACTGGATGCGCCAAAACCACCTATCTCTCTATGCAAATAAATCAAAGATTCTACTATTCCCTCCCACAAAGACCCTCTCCTACGATAAAAACAACTTCAAAGTCTATAGTCAAACCAACTCACCTATAGAAGTAGTCCCCTCTGCCAAACTACTTGGCATTACTGTAGATGAACACCTCAAGTTTGATATTCATATTCAACAAAATATTAAGAAAACCCACAAAAAGCTAGGTATGCTGTATAGGAATAATCGCTTTATCTCTAACTCTACCAGGCAAACTCTGGCCTCAACTTATCTTCTTCCTTCCTTATTATACAGAGCCTCTCTCCTAACCAACTTGTCCTCCTCTATCACCTCTAAACTAGAAAACTGCTACAACAAAATCTCTAAATTTGCCTCTAAATCTAAAAATACCACCCATCACTTCCTAACCCTACAATCCCTGAATTGGCCTGAACTCCCAAGCTACCTAGACTATCTCCAACTGACTACTGCACATAGACTCATATTTCACCCAACAAAATGTCCTGCTCTAACTAACATCCTTCCCCCTTATACACCCAACAGAGCTCTCAGATCTGAAAATCAGAACTTAATTATTATCCGTAAACCTAAACATCCTGCTGGCCAAATTCTCCTATTTTTCTCACTAGGCAAAAAATGGAATTCCCTTCCGTCCACACTAAGAACCATACCAAACTCAGAAAACTTCAAAACCCAACTATTCAAACACCTGTTCACTAAATGGAAATGTACCTGCCTTCCCCCAACCTAATCCAAGGGGGTTCTTGCTCTGGTTCCCAAGCTCTACAACTCTCATAGTTATCTTCCTATGAGCCTAATTAAGCTCTCAACAATTTCTATAGCTTCTCTCTAAGCTCTCACCCCCTACAGCTACCCTCACACAGCCCAACCTTGTAAATATTGTAAATAGCATTCTACTGTTGATGTGTGTATGTAAAGCGTATTTGCATTTTCTTAAAAGGTTTGTATGTAAACTGATTCCACATCTAACCCATATCTGTTTTCTTCAAATGAAACTGTGTGATCCCTACCTTCAAGCTTAATGAATTTGTTAACTGTGCATGATATTGAATGCATTTATGAGTAACTATTCTACATAAGATCTTTAATATTAATTATCATTTGTATCTAGATTGTATAATGCATCTTGAAGCTTTTCTCACTGGGCCTCTACTGAAAATGGGTAAATTCAGCCCAGTGGACTTCCCTGGTAATCAAATTGCAAATAAATAAATAAATAATACTTCTTTACCCTTAGCAGACTGCTTTATTTTTCTTCTCTAACAAGTTTTCTGCCAAGGTATGACTGAAACCTTAAGTCTACTTATTTTTCTCACATTTCTTTTGCTTTCAACCTCTCGCTATTTCTGTTTTGTGTTGCTTCTCTTTGCTCATATTTGTTTCCTTATATCAATGTTGTCTCTTAGATTGTGCTATGCAGTCTTTCAATTTACAGCTTCCAGTATACCCCTGTTTCCATACTTATGACAAAACCAAGGACTGGATGAATACCTCAAAGTAATCCATTTCCTGAGCCAGTAAATCAAGGGGCAATATACCTCTCAGTTGTTGAGATTTCAGCAGAATGTCCAAATTTTTGCTTTATATTTGTGGTCTGTTCCTCATAAAATCTATGGTTCAAGAAGGATTTAAGTCACTAAGTAATGACATTTGAGTCTCAGACTTTATATCCTTCAGGAAATGAATTCTAACACAAATTGTGGTAGTCTAGCAACTTTCAAAGTTTATAAGAGTAATATTTCAAATCTATTCTTATGTTTGGGCCTCTGTCCCCCATTATTTTAGGCTTCATCCAGATTTCTGGAGATAAGTGGTTGAAAGGTATGACTGTGGCAACTAGACCTCCTCCTTGCTTTCTAACTTTATTTAGTTCAAACATTTCCCTTGCTTTTTATTTAATGTATGTATGCATTTATTTATTTACATATTAATTTTACAGTTTAACATTTTAACATTGACTGTTCATCTATTTTTTCCAAATATATTAAGTAAATCCACAGAAGCAAAAGGAGAGACTCAGACTTTTGACCCTTGTTATATTTAATTAAATCAACAGACTCTTTTACTCTTGTAATTTTAGCTTTTGTGTTAACGGGCCTTATCATCAGGACAAACTAACATTTGTTAGTTATACATAATGGTGGTCTGGTAAATATGAGTGGGTTTAAATCCTATTAAGAAGAGTAAAGCATTGTTTTACTTCAATAAACAGAAAAGAAATATACTTTTTTTCTGAGAACAACCTCATTCCATAACACTAATCAACAGAAGCTCTTTTGTAAATGCTGAGACCTGCCTTTGAGAATTCAGCTGTCTAAACTATGATATGCAGGATCCCAATTCCACACTGCATGTTTATAACATATTGCACAATGCTTTAGTTTTTTTTCCAGTGGCTGCTCATAAAGTCATCACATATGCCTGGAAATATGTCCGGCCTTCTTCCCCACACTCTAGGCTTCAAAAGACCAGGTAGGCCATAACAGAAGAGCTTCATACTACAAACATTACAAGAATTGCCTTTAAGCATGAGCCTGATGAGAGTGATATAATTTAACCTAATCACCACTACTGGTTTAGTTCATGTAGTTATAGCTGCATTGACAATATCTGAATGAATTCTGTATAAATACCTTTCTTTAGCTGATATGTTAAGTTACAAGACTGTATTCTCAGACTCTGTGTTAAACACAAGTCCCACTGTAGTCAGATGGGGATTCATCTTTCCCGCCTTTAATCAGTGCTCTCTGCCTTCCTTCTCCTTTCTTATTTGCATACTGTTTTGGATTAGTAATTCAAGTTTACTGTAAAAAAAAGTGCATAGAAAAAAATAGGCCAAATACAAATGTTTACTCACAGCTACTGGAGATATAAGGAAGGGAATAACGAAAGTGGGATGTGGAGCATGGATGAAATATCACATATATGAGCAAAAATATGAAATAAAATGTAAGCCAAAACATTGAATACAAAACACTGAGTGGCGCACAGCTACAGTTATCCTACTCCACAACGGGGGATCCACCTTGAATCCCGAGAACTACCGTCCCATCAGTCTGACGAGCCTGATCTGCAAGGGCATGGAATGCATTATCATGGAACTTATAAACAAAGACATTGGCAAACTTCAAACACCAGTTTGGGTTCGTGAAGGGCCGATCTTGTCTCCTGAACCTGATTGACTTCTTCAAATCAGTCTCCAGAGCTGTGGATGAGGGTAAGGAAGTCCACACAGCCTATCTGGACCTCGCCAAGGCCTTTGACACAACCCCCCACTTTGGAATCATAGATAAACTTACTAATCTGGGCATAAATCCCTACGTCACTCGATGGGTTGCCAACTGGCTTACTGACAGAACCCAGACTATAAAAGTAGCTGACTCCAAATCCAGCTCCAGACAAGTGACAAGTGGAGTACCTCAGTATTCAGTCCTGGGACCGCTCTTGTTTGGCATCTACTTCTCTAAAGTACAGGTCAACACTAAGGAACTCTGGCTAACAAAGTTTGCAGATGACTGCAAACAGGGAGCCATTATTGAATCCCCAAATGATGTGGATATTCTACAAAAGGGCCTTACAGAAACAGATGCTTGGTGCCAGAGCCATGGGCACAAGCTTAATGCCAAGAAATGTATAGTTATCCCCTTTGCGAAAAAACATGTACCCATGAATTACCACATAGGTGACAGTACACTAAACACCAAAAGTGTGATGAGAGACTTAGGGACACAGGTGGACAGTGGTCTCACCTTCGATAACCACATCTCCACAACAGTCAGGAAATCCTTCTATGTGGCACACCTCATCACTAAGGGATTTTCATCCAGAAAAAGGAGGTCATTGTCCCACTGTACTCATCCCTCATTAGACCCATTTTAGAGTACAATGCCTGTTTGGTATGTACCTCACAAGACATCTGCAACAGCTGGAAAGGCCACAGAAATACCTCAATAAAAGAATCACAGGCCTAAAGCAGATGCCCTATGCTGACCATCTAAAAAAACTCCAGCGGTACACTGTGGCATATCGTCTACTCAGTGACGATCTCTGCTTAACATACAAGGCCATGTCAAACCCTGAGCTGTTGGACATGCTCCACTAAATAAATCCCAATCCCTCAGAGCCACATGCTCCAGGGATCTAAACCTTGCCATCACAATGAACAAAACATGCTGGAGGGATAGGTTCCTGACCCAGAGACTTCCCATACTCTGGAATAGACTGCCCATACATGTCAAGCAGAGTGCCTCCTTGGTCCTCTTCAAAAGGAATCTTGATTATCGGATGGGAGATAGGAAATTCACCCCAGGGATCACGTCAGTCACCCTTTTAGACAGGGGTCCAAGGAAGTAAATATTGTGGGAAGAAATATCCAGGGAATTGTTATGGCTAGGCTTGTATAGGCCCTAGAGCTGATAGTCTAGTACCAACCTATGAACCTATGAATGCTTGAGATGGTTCTGGAGGTTGCTAAAGTATAGAGGTTGAAGACAAGATAACTGGTATGTGAGTGGAGTTAAGAAATAAGGTATCTGATACTGAAGAATGTAATAAGCAGTAAATAAGCTGTTAATGTTCATAAAGCAGAGAAGGAGAGGTGAAACCACACTAAAAATAAACAAAAAACACCTAGGCAAAGAATATTGTGATGGGAGAGGGATCATAGTGAATGACAAAGATTGTCAAAATACTGAAACAATTATTTATTTTATTTATTTGGCATTTGTTTACCTAGAAAGTCTGACTGGGTCATGAGGTACCCATTTTCAGCGGAGGCCCAGGGAGAAAAGTTCCAGATACATAAGGTTAAAAGAATGAAAAACTTAAGAGCGTTGAATAAGTAAAAAGATAATTTATGGTGAAACAGTAAGTAAATGAAGAAGCTCACTTTCTGAATAAATATAGTTACCCATCTGATAAAACAGCTTTAGGAAACAGAAACCTAAAACTACACATATTCCTACTACATTTAGATTATTATAGATACTGCAGATATTCTGACCTATGGTAGACAATTACCTGTTGTCAAACACTTTAGTCTAACAGAATTTATGCATGCAATGTTAGATGTTCATCACTGCTGCAGTAGCTTTAGCTATATAGGTTATATCCTGCTAAGACTATAACACCTGGCCAGCTTCCAAAGCTTCAGGGCATCATCCTTGCACCCAAACCATTAGTCAGACTGAGCTGAATGACTAAATGTCAGGTTTGCATGCCAAGCCCTTCTGAACTTTCCTGTCACTGAAGAGAATATTTCTCTGCAGGCTTTCAAACATCAATGGTGGGCTAACACTGCTGCATTGTTAGGCAAATAAGTTCCCTTCAGGGAAAGAAGTCCACTTTACTTTTTATGACAGAAATTGTACTTTGTCTGTAAAATAATACTTTTAAAACTGGGAAAATATATTGTGATGACTGTGACATGATGTTTAATTACTCTTAGAAGGAAACATCACTATTTTAATTTTGTGTTAAAATGCATTGTTACCTGAAATTTCTACAGTCCCAGTATCAACAACCCCTGACATTTCAGACTCCAGTTTTGGTGTTTGTGAAAAAGGAACTTTTTTGATGGAGATACCAAATTTCTCTGAATCAGCATCTTCCATTCTCCCTTCCAGCTCTAGCACAGTCAGTCACAACCGACACTTCATACTTTGCTTGGGCAACAGTATCTATGGGGATAAAAGTGTTGTGTCTTTGGAACAAAAAAGAGACCAATGCACATAAATGTAAAAGAAATGTTAGGTCTTGTTATTGCTCTCAACTCTCTCGGTCATCTATGAATCCCAGAACCTCTTCAAGACAGTACCACAGTGATATGGTACATAAGCATGCAAGGGAGGATCAAATTTAACCCTCTGTGCAGATTTGCCATGGTAGCCTGGGATATAGCTTTTCAGCACAATCTCAATCTGCAAGCATCTTACATACCATCTTAGCAAAATTGTGCTGTAGATAAGATGAAAAGAACCAGGACAGACCTGCATGAAAGGAAACTAAATCAGGGGGTCATCCAAGATTTGATCCAATTATGCAAGCATCTCACGTAAAACTTTTTGCCACCACTTACAACTATCACCTGGCAAAATGCTGCTCCAGGACTCCATACAAGAAGACCTGAAAGACAGATCCATTTTCTTTCCCTTGGAGATGAATGTTCATATATGCTTTAACACTCTTTACACTAATATTCAGGGTCATTAAAAAGATTCAGAAGGACTTCCCATAGATCATTGTGGTAACTTCCTTCTCGGCCAAACAACAGTGGTTGTCCCTTCTTTTAGAAATGACGGGCAATTTCCAAAATCTTCCTCACTGACTGGATCGACACACAAGAACAGGGATGTTTGATGCTTCCTGACCCCAAAAAACTACAACTGACTCCTGAATTATAGTATTTCATTTCCTTTTAGACACCTTTTTTTTCTGAAGACATGCAACAGGTGGCAAGAAGTCCTGCTACTAGAAAGTCATACATTAGTAAATGGAAAAGTTTTTCTAGTTGATGCCAATAAAGTAACTGCACCCATTCATGGCTCTCTTGTTGTACACTATTTGGGTGAGTTACTGACATATGGCCTAGCTTACTCCTCAGTTAAGGTTCATTTGTCATCTGTTTCAGCATGACTGCTGATGAATTCTCTTTCAATGCAGTCTCATGTGAAAATATTTTGGAAAATGGTATTGTATACAAAGTCTCCTAGAAAACAGGTGGCTCCTCCATGGAATCTTAAATTTTGGTTAGAAATATAACTATTGCTCCATTTGACCCAACTCATTAAGACTGACTTGAGGTTTTTGACATGGAAAACAGTCTTGCTAATTGCTCTGACCTCTCCCAGAAGAGTATCTGAGTTGCAAGCTCTTATGGTGGGTCAACCTTATTTCATTTTCCCAAGTTGGGGTTTCTTTAAGAAGTAAACCTACTTTTCTGCCTAAAGTGGTGTCTAAATTTACTTTGAGCCATGCAAACCATCTACCTGTCTTCTTTCCAGAAACTAAAATTTGGGAGAAAGTATATTCCATATTTGGATGTTCACAGACAACTCAGATACTATCTTGACAGAATAAAACCTTTTATGAATGCTTATTAATTGTTCATTTATTGTGAAGCTAAATAAAAAGACAACCTAAAATCAAAGCAAACTATTTCCAAGTAGTTTTTTCATGCTATTACCTTTTGTTATACCAACCACAATAAAACTATTCCATGTTGCAACAAGACTCAGTCTACATGGGCCTTGGCTTCATCTGTGGCTATTTGGAAAGGGTTGGATTCTAAAAGTATTTTGAAAATATCAACTTTGTCTTCTGTGCACACTTTTACAGAGTACCACAAACCAGCTTCCTTCTCCAGGTATATGACAGGCTTGCTAGGACCATTCCCCAGGGACTTCTGGACCCCCATCCTTCCCCTTCCCAGTCAATGTAAGTTATAGCAAACTACTCCTATAGCTTAGGCTATTGCAACAGTGATACATATGATGACTGTAGTACAGTGCTATGAGTAAACTTACCATAGCAGTAAATGTTTGAATGATCATTGCTGCAGTAGTCACTCCCTCCCTCCATCAACATTATTATTTATGACTTCTTAATTTCAGGGTGTGGAAATCTATTCCTATTTTCATAGCATTGTCCTTGTCAGGGCTTTCACCTCACTCTCTTTGTTAGCGTGAATGCTCTGAAGGTCATGGTACCCAAACCTGACTTTTAGTCAGCCCAGCTCAAGCTGATTAAATATTTGTGTGTATGTAAAGTGGCCAGAAGCTTTGGAACCTGGGGAGATGTTACATCCTTAGCATGATATAACCCATATTGTTAAGGCTACTGCAGCTATGATCATCAAACATCTACTGTTATGGTAGGTTCACTTACACAACTGTACTTTACTTTTCTAAATCTGGATGTCTATGGGAATCTGCCTGCCACAGACTTAAAAGGCAGATATTCTACAGCAGTATACTAGTACTAAACATAGTAAAATGAAAATGTGAAAAGTCCAAATGAAAAAAAGATCTAATGTTGTATACATTTTTCTCACAATATGATCTACCACTCTATTCCATCAGGACCCAGAACAAATGTTTGTCAGCACTGATTAAATGGAGAAGCTATTGCAGTTTGTCAAAATTGTAGGCATGTTGTAGGCTGCTGTACCCTTTATCTTTTTCTTTTTTTTTGTACCTTTGATACTCTCACATATAGCCCAGCCCTACGTTCTTACCACTAGTGGATACTCTCACATATTGCCCAGCCCTATATTCTTACCACTAGTGGATACTCTCACATATAGCCTAGCCCTACGTTCTTACCACTAGTGGATACTCTCACATATAGCCCAGCCCTACGTTCTTACCACTAGTGGATACTCTCACATATAGCCCAGCCCTACGTTCTTACCACTAGTTTGAGCAAACATGGCATGGTCTTTGTTTCCAATTAGTTCAGAAAAATACAACTAGCAATGTTAACAACATTCCAAGAAAATGACTCCTTTATTTTTTAATCTCTGTTTGCTTGATGAGTCTTTCACTATTTAATTTCAGTTAAGACTGCAATGAAGATTTCATTTGTAAAGCAGCTAGAACATACTGTAGAGATCTATACAAAAGATAGGGTACCCTTGCTTATTTTTTACTAATGTCTTTTGCATATGTAATATTTACTGTGTGCACTTTGGATCTATGTTTACCCACCAAATGAAACGACCATCGAATGGCTGTTCAACGAACACTAAGCAGCAAATGTTCATTTTATCAAACAGTCACCTTCTTCTTCTTCTTCTTTTGGCTTTTCCCAGTTAGGGGTCGCCACAGCGGATCAACTGTCCACTCATGATTGGCAGTGGAGTTTTACGGTGTCGAGTTGCCAGCCTGGAGCCCAACCTTCCACAGAAGGCACACACACGCACACACTCACACCTAGGGCCAATTTAGAGTGTCCAATCCACCTACTGCATGTATTTGGGATGTGGGAGGAAACCGGAGCACCCAGAGGAAACCCACATGACCACAGGGAGGACATGTAGACTCCACACAGAAGGCACCCCAGCCGAGAATTGAACCGGAGAATCTCTTGCTGTGAGGCGGCAATGCTAACCGCTGCACCACATCAAACAGTCATACCATCGTAAATAAAATCATCGAACTGTAATAGTTTGCAAATAACTAGAAAATAGCCCCCTGCATAACATAAACTAAACAAAACCATTTATAAATTTGCCCCCTTTCCCACTATAGTGCGATCTTGGAGTTGGTATATATAGTTAAGGGAGATGTGGGGGGGGCGCAGTCCCCCACTTTGGTGGGTTACACCTCTTATATACCAAATTTCTATACGGTGCAATCATACTTAAGTATATACATTTTTTTATATATGTTAAAACTGTATAATATAGTTTGTCTTCAACAAAACAAATTCAATTACAGTTTCAAAATACTATTTTAATAAACTATTTAGTTTTACAATTAAGATATCATGGCAAATGTATAATAATAATATCCGCATGTTTAGTGTGAAGTATGCACGTAGTTCGTACTGTTTCCTTGTTGCTGGCCAACTATTACAGTTCAATGATTCTTTATGATTAGATAACTGCTTGATAAAATGGACATTGGATGTTTAGTGTCTGTTGAGTAGCTGTTCGATGATTGTTTCATTCGATAGGTGAACATAGGCCCGTACCCTTTTACTTCACTTGTATCTTAACTGATTTTCAACATTATTCTGTGAAATTTGACAGATATTAATCAGCATTAGCGAATGCAACTGAGAAAGAAAGAGACGAAAAGCAATTGAATAAAAAATGGTACATAAAGCCTAGACAGAATGAGATGTATAAAATCATTTATGAACTATGTAGACACCCATCTTTTACAATATATGCCCTAGCTAGCTGGTTGGCGGAACTGATCAGTCAACTTCTGATTTTTGTTTACCTTTAAACAAGTAGATATAAAAAGCAATAAAGATCTCAGTAAAATATTTCAATGGACGTTAACAAAAGTAAGCATAAACTGTCCCACACAGAATCACAGAATACATTTATACCTACTTGAAAGACAACCACATAACGCTGACAGCTTAAATTACAGGGGGATCAGTACAATGGTAAGAAAAGTGTGATAAATCACATATAACTGCCCAGACTGCTCCCTGTAGCTAAATGGAAATTACTAAGATAAAGGAATGTGACAACCAGATGGTGTTTTTATACACCCACAAAGATATCTTGACAATAGAGACACTAGCTGTGCTTAACAGAATGACAGTAGCACAGTACTCAAAAGAAAGTACAGCTACAAAGAAAATCAGCAAGTTAGAGCAGCTCTTACATTAATGGAAAATAAAGCTGATATCTATGCCAACTGCATTATCAACACTGGCATTTACACTGAGTACAGTGTTGTGCATGATTGCTAAATAAAAAGGAGGGGTGAATATCTGAGATTTCAGAACTTTTCATTTGAGAAAATGACTAGAAAGTTCAAAACTGCACTAACATTTAAGTGTTGCTTTATGCAAAGAAAACAGTTGGCAGAAAAAAATTATCATGATGGAAGAAATGACTGAATGATCAAATGCACAAATGTAAGGAAAATGTGATTTTTATGACACAATGAAAAGACATATTTTGCAGAGATGTATTGGTTGAAGCTCAGGAAAACAACTAAAAGGATTAAGTGCAGGAGCAGAAACATATTTTGCCATGGCCTTGTTATAGCACGCATCTTCACAGATCAAGATAAGGAAAATGGAAATGAGACTGTTTAGTTGAAGAATGATGGAGAAGAAACGGACATAAAGGATCAAACAAAAAAGACTGAAAAGAGAATAATGTTAGAAACGTATCTTAAAATACCTTTGGTACTTTGCATAAATCCTGCTAAGTATTCACTCTCGAGTGTGGGGTCTGATATTGTTAAAGGGAATTTAGAATGGAAGACTTTGCCAGAACATTCAGTTTCTGAATTCTAGGAAATAAACTGTAGGCAAAAAAATAGGATGTGACAGGATATTAAGGAAGCTCTGATGAATCACTGGCACATGTTTATAAGTCATTTCTAGAAGAGATCTATAATGAGAAGCAGGACATACAGCCCACTGATAAAATCATTTAATGCTGACAATCATTCTAGCAAAGAAAAGTATGCAGTAGGCAGTATCTCAGGCAGCAAAACCTTCTTCATAACAAATGTTTTGTCAAAATATTTTCAGAGTTTCGTTAGGATAATACTGCTGTACAGAAAGTAGAAGAAAGTACAGTTGTGCAAGTAAACTTACTACAATAGTTAAAGTCATAACAGATCACTGTTACAGTAGAAATCTAAGCTTTATGGGTCATATCCTGCCACAGTTATGACCAGTCAGCCAGTACGCCATGCTTCAGTACATCTTCCATGTATTCTCAATGCTGTGCGAACTAAGGAGAGCTGCATAAATGTAGTATTTAGAGCAGCAAAAGCTTCAGAGCTTTCCTGCCACAGGATGGGAGGCAAGGGCCCTGAAAGGAAGACGTTAGGAAAAGAGAATCAGACATATACACGTGTAAAAATATATGTGTAAACAAAGTAATGTGTGCCACCACAGTGGAGGATACAAGCTTGATTAATAGACTCAAATAATAAAATATATAAACACTCTAAGAAGTAATACAAGTGGCTAAGCACTTTTGGCAAGTACCTTCTTCAGAACCTGTTTTGTTAGCAGAACTTCCTGGTTATAAAGATAATGAGCTGTCAACCTCCCAGTCAACTCTAAAGTTTCTGCCCATTGAGCAAAGGCTTCAAAGGGACCATCCCATTCAAGCCAGGTAACTTGTCAGCCTGTAAGTCAGCAATTCATCCAGTCTCAATAATTTCTGTTCTGTTGAAAAGACCTCTTCCTCTCAAACTTTCTTCAATGAATTCCAGGGCCATGAAAGAAAACTTGTGATTGGCGATATATTGAGACAGAGCACTAGTTTGTTATGTAATCTAATGTCACTCAAATTATGCAGAATTTGTTCATTAAAGGGTCTGTTGGTCTTGCCAACATAAAATCCATTACACAGACAGCAGGTGGCAACATATATAACATTTTAGTGTTACAATCCACATACACTCTGAGCCTGTAAGTTTTCAAGGTAATCGGATTCTTGAATAGATTGATGGAATTTACTGCATACACTCTGAGCCTGCATGTTTTTCATGGTAATCAGATGTTTGAATAGATTGCTGGAATTTATGGAGCTGCAAGCTCTGCATTTTCAACAGGGAAATGTACTACATCTCAAAGTAATTTGTCTAATTCCAGATCCATGTTTATCCTGTCACAATAACCTTTTTATGTTCTTCTTATTCTTTTAGTAGAAGCTAGCTGTTTTGCCAGCTATACATCTAATGTTATCATCAGCTGTCAGTATCTCTTCCAGTTCCTCCTGATAACCTCACCTACCTGTTGAACATCATTACTGAACATAAGCAAGCATCTCAGCCCCCCAGTTTCACTTCTCTCTCTGGGGTTCAGTTCATCTTCCTTGTATGTCTCTCCATCCAAAAACTAAGGCTGACCTCTCGTATTTCTTAGACACTTGTTATCCAGATCTCCTTTCTGGATTTCCCTGTTTTTATATCCAAGTTTGTGCAGACATTGTATCAAATGATCCATCCCTTCCTTGTATGTGTCCTCATTGGTACAAGGTCTGGATGTTCTAAGAAGCTGACCTTTAATGACATGTGGATAAACATGTCTGGTGTGCATGCTAGTCCTATGTAATAAATTATTTTTCCAGCAATGTTTCCTATGTATTTGAGTACTGAGAGTGCCATCCATTCCATACTGTAGAGTAACATCTAGAAAATGTATCTTCTCTCTAGAACTACGAACTTCAAATTCAAGGAATGATGTAGTATTGACAACATATTCAATAAAATCAGAGAGTTGTTGTTAATTCCCTGTCCATAGGAGGAATATATCATCCACAAATCTCCCATAGTAAGCTATATATATCTTCCATGTATTTAGATTACTAAGAACATGGTCAGTCTCCCAATGGGGCCATAACAATGTTTGAGTAACTATTAGCACATGAAGTGCCCATCACTACCCCCCTTTCTGCCAATGATGTTCATTCCCATAGATGAAAATGTTGTTATCTGGAATAATATCAAGTAACATACAAATCTGTGAATGGGTAGTAATGTCAAATATGTTATCTTGCTTTTGAAACTGCCGTATGGCCTCGATACCAAAGTCATGAGGAATGACCATAAAAAGACTTTTGATGTCCATTGATACCACCATCAGATTAGTTTTATCATTCAATGACTGAAAACAGTGAAATAACTTTTGTAGAAATTGAGGGGTGTCCTTCAATGCAGTTGTGGCTCTAGGGAGTGTTGATTTTACCTTCTGTTCTACAAAAATAGATGCTAGCTCTGTTACCCAATCTCTTCCAGAAACTATAGGATGTATTGGTGGATTATGTCTGTCCTTGTGGATTTTTGGCAAGCCATTAATAATCGGGGTTAGTGGATGTGTTACCATCAAATAATCATATAAATCCTGCATTATTTATCGTTCACTTTATTGATCAATTTGTTCACCTCCCATTTAGAAATTTTCATATTTATCTTCTTATCACTAAGCATACCCATGTGTAAATATATAGAAGGAATATATATATTCACACCCTAGCAATATACCTAATCCTGAACAAGAAGAATGGAGGGAGGGAGGGAGGGAATTGCTACTGCAGCAGTGATCTACTAGAATGTCTACTGCCATGGTCAGCATACATAAACAACTGTACTATGTTCAACATTGAGTCATTGTTGAATATTCTAATCTTTGAGTAGATTACCAAAGCTTAGGGTTATATAAGAAGAAGGAGGAAAGAATATCAGAATCCAGAATCCCGAGGAGAATGGTCCTAGCAAACATGTTCTGGGCCTGTAAAAGGAATCCTGTTTGTAATGCTTTGTGAAAGTATGTACAGCGGACCAAGTTGTTGCCTTTGGAATACTTCTAGAGTCATCCCATTCCCAAAAGCAACAGAAGAAGTGAAAACCCTGGTAAAGCGAACCCTGAATCTGCTTGGAAGTGACTTCTTATGGTGACAATAACAGCAAGAAACAGCATGAGACAACCATCTAGAAATTGTCTGTTCTAACACTGGTTGTCCTTTTTTTTAACCTTCATAGTAAACAAATTGCTGATTGGCCTACCTAAACAATTGTAATACATCCATACATGCATACAAATATTTCTTGTATGGGCATTAATGCCCTTCTAGCTTGCCAATATACCAAAACACTTGTTCCCATAATAAATGTCCAGGCTGTTCTTAAAAATATCTAAACTAGTACTTGCTTTAATGTAATTTGGTAGTTTGTTCCAAGCATTAGCTACTCTGTCAGAGAACAAATTAGTATGCTTCTCATTCCTATAGAATCTTCTACATAGGTTATCTGATGATTCTCTAGTACTTTTGATAACCCCAAACATGCCCAGAGGTAGTTGTCCCTCAATGTCCTATATTCCTGAATAAGATCTCCTCTTAAATATCTGTAAGAGACACTGTACAAGTTCAGATATTTTAGTCTTTCATAATAACTTAGATTTTCACATACACAGATGCCCATGGTATATTTCTGCTGTAACTAGTTTATTCATGTTTTTTTTCCTACAGTGTTTCCATATTGTTATTCCATACTCAGGTTTGGGTTTAATGTAACTAACAAACAATGACTTCATTATGTTTGATTTCCTAGACTTTATAAATCTTTTTATACAACATATAGTTCTATAACTATCATTAGCCAATTGGTTGATATGATTAGAAAAACTCATAGCTGAATCTACCCATATACCCAAGTCCTTAAATGAGTCTTCAGTTTCAATCACTGTGTGCTGTATTAAATATTCACCTTTCAGTTTATGTCTCCCAAATCTCATATGCTTAGTTTTTGATGTATTTATCAACATATTATTCTCCTGTGTCCAAATGGTAAATTTAGTCAAATTATTTTGCAGACATGCCTTATCTGTAACACTTGTAATCAGTTTACCCAATTTCAGGTCATCAGCATATAGACTGTAGAAGACCTCAGATGAAAAAGTAAGGTCTGAAAGATACAATCTGAGCAAGTAAGGTCCTAGGACAGAGCCCTGTGGGACACCTTGACTATAACCAAGGATTTCACCTGTCCAGTTGGTGTGTGATACTTGCCATGTCCAAAAAGTAATTGAGTTGCCTGTGAATGTCTGGTGTATGCAAAACACAATCCTCCTTGTTTTTAGGTTCTGTAAAAACTAAAAAAAAAAAAAAAAATTCGAGCCAAGCTAGAATTTTCCACTGTGTGATACTTCAAATGTCTTGTATCATAGGCACATGGGATCTATGCAAATGACCCTTAAGAACATCAGGTGTTTAAGCTATATGACAGTTCTGAATGCCCATGACTTTTTTTTTTTTTAAGTTGTTTAATGGACAAATTCAGGCCAATAAAGCCAACCCCCACTAGCTGTGGACATGCATGTTTCAGCCTTGCTATGTTATGTTATATAGTTTTTAGGTTCTGGAAAGAATACAGTGTGATAATATATGTGCTCAAGATAAACTCTGAAATCCCTTTAGGCATAAAAGTAGGATTTGTTTTTGAAGAATCCCTATCCTTGTGGAAAATGAGGTAGACGTGACTTATCATAAAACTGTGCTATTTGGATATTCTTCTTACAGAATTCAGAGCAATGTGTAAGAACATTTTCCAAGTTAAGAACATCAGATCAGCCTGAGATCTGAAGGAAGATGTACCAATTTCCTAGGTGGACAGATACATAAAATCCCTTTCGAAAGCTGCTTGACTTAAGGAGAGGTAAAAAGAGGGGATCTAGGTGCAAACAAACAGAAGTGGCCAAAAGATGAATCTTGATAGAAGGGTAAAAAAGGCCAGAGGCTAATAAGTCACAGAAATATTTTAGAATCAGAAGCATCTGGGTCTTAATATGGTTCTGATTTTTGTATGGCACCAACTAGCAAATATTTTCCATTTGCACAGATATGATTTTGTAGTATCAGGTTTCTTTCCCTCCTTTATCTTCTAATGCACATTCTCAGAAAAAAATGGGGCTTAAAGGGTATCAAAACGCTATCATCTAGACAGTCAACAGAAGTGTTTTCATAATGAGGTGTATCAAGCAACGCCTCTCTTGTGTAAGTAGATCCAGGCTGTGAATATGACAATTGTCTAAATATATTCACAGACAAGACAATTGTTCAAATACAGAAATATGTGCATGTCTTCAAGTCTGCAGTAAGCAATTACTGGAGCCAGACACTTTGTAAATACTCTTAATGCAGTAGATAGACCAAATGGTCAGGCTGAGAAATAATAATGTAAGCCAGACACAGGAAATCTTAAGAAACATCTGAATTCTTTGCAAATTTGTATGCAATGATAAGCATTTTTTAAATTTAACATTACCATAATACTTGGGTGTATAAGAAGGAGCAATGCTTGGAGGGGTAAAATGTTGAACTTTGGGATTTGAATGAAGTAGAAACTGTGAAAGAAGTCTAGGACCAGTCTCCAAGTTCCCTTATTCTTTTGCACCAGAATGATCCTTGAATATGTGTCTACCTGATTTATAGTTATTAGTTCTGTGACCCCTGAAAAAACACGTGCTCCTAAACTAGAGAAAACCAGGATGGTTGGTTTATAGGATGAGGAAGAATGCTGTGTAAAGAAGGAAGGGGCTCCCACTTCCATCTTTACCCATGTGGGAAGATGTTTTAAACCCATTTGTCTGAGATAATCTGATGACATTCAGGATGATGATAGACAAGACTGAAGGCTAGATTTGAAGGATTGACAGGATAGGAGAGGGGTGTCTTGAAGGTGTAAGTAGTCATTCTGACCTTTTGGACTGGCCTTGACTCTGGCAGGCTCCCGTACTTCTTTGAGCCTCCTTACCACTGATTTTTTTTTATGATGTTTGTTTAATCTTAGCTGTGACTGCTTCTTGTGCTTCTTGAAAAGGGTCCTGAACTAGAATGAAACTTTCTATTTAACTTAGAAAATTAGGCTTTAAAGATTTGGGTAATCCTTTGAATCCCTCTTTCACTAAATCTTTAAATAACCTCACCAGCAGAAGGGCCAAATTGAGTATCTTAGTCATGGAGAGAATTTACAACTTCAGATTTAACAAGTTCTGCTAAGTTTTGAAAATGTAACCAAGAAAAACTTCTCATCCTTGAACCAGTAGAAGCTCTGGATACAGCATCAGCAGAATCATTAGAGCACTTTAAGGAAGGAAGATCAACAACTAAGTTTCTCATAATCTCAAAAGATGCCAGTATATATTTTAACATGTGAGCCTGTCAGTTCAAAATTCTGAAACTTAAAGTAGCAGAGAAATAAACTTTCTTTCCAAAACTGCTAAAAGCTTTCCCATCCTTGTCAGGGGGCATGGGATTAGCTTTGTAATATGTTTAGCAGCAGATGGCTTTGACAAAGAATTAACCGCAGAGTCTTATTTGGATTAGAAAATAATTTATGTGTCTCTGGTCATTTGTGCAATCTATCAGACTTTTAAAGAGCAAGAAGATGACTTTCAGACATGCTGCACGCTGTTAAGAAAACATCCTCTGAAGTTAATAAAACAAGAAGGGAAGCTGCAGGCAGCTGAAAATACAATCGCAACATACAATACGTTTGCAAGGTGAAAGAGTTTAATTTTGTTCCCACTGAAACAAATCTTTCATTTTAGCTATAGTTTCAGAAAAAAAGGTAGTCTGGTTTGAAATCTGAAGAAACACTTTATTCAGACTCAGAATCTTCTTAATATAATGAATATTTACAAAAGGAAAACACTCCCCTTCCAATCTCTGCTCTTTTGACATGGAATCAGTATTAGAAAGTGAGAGAATTATTTTTCTTTTTCTGTCTGAAGTCAGTGAAGAAATAGATTTTAAAACATTAAAGGTTGAAAGCAGTTTCTTAGAAAAATCCAGCAAGACTTCCCCTGTCTATAGTGAGAGAAACAGGACAAATCACATTGTTAACTTTTTACTTTCTTTTCCTGTGGGACTGCCTTAAAAAAAAAAAAAAAAAACTAACCCACGTCAAGGGTACTAGCCTGGGAATCGGGCACCTTAGTCCCACTATGCAGTAAAACTTCATCCACTCCTTCCCTTGAGATCATCAAGAGTGTTTTTTCTTTGCCTAAAGTGGACAACCCAACAGCTGCAGAGGACGTGTCTAACTTTTGGTCCTTAGTGGCTTCCCAACAAGTTATATCAAAAGGGCAGAGAGATAGCAATGAGTGGTCCAAGGAACCAGGTCTGGTCACAGCA
This sequence comes from Protopterus annectens, assembly GCF_019279795.1. Taxonomy (NCBI): domain Eukaryota; kingdom Metazoa; phylum Chordata; order Ceratodontiformes; family Protopteridae; genus Protopterus; species Protopterus annectens. Next base: position 257,325,550 of record NC_056738.1, read on the forward strand.
GAGTCACTTTTTGGCAGCTGAGGTAATATGAAAGCTAACCTGACACCTGAAGAAGCTGAGTTGACACCTGAAGATCCTGGGAAATGTTCTTCTTCTCCTTCTTCTTCTTGCAGATGTGAAAGACAGACCACTAAGACTGATAATTGCTACAGAGTTGACCTTGAAAATAGGTCAGATGGTGGCTGGTAGAGTTCAGGTGATTCAGTAAACTTTCAGACAGAAATGTAAAGTTTTGATATAAAATTTTAAGTGGCAGTCTCCAAAGCACAACATCCTGCCTCGACAATATGTACTTTACATAGACATATAGGAAATATATACCAAAATGATTTTTACAAACTTTTTTACATAAACAATTCCCCAAGGAAAGTTAACTTCATAAGACAGGACAGTCCATAAACATAACATTTCCTAACATAATAAAGATCAAAAAGAAAAAGCATTTTTTTTCAGAAAAAATGATGCAGTGGAAGTTTTTCATGCAAAGTACACTTAATGTACCCTGCCTTGAAGGACCATTAGTCAATTGTTAGTTCCACAAACCTCATAGAGGGAGAGCACTTCAGCAGCAAGAAGGCTCTGGGACTTTTGATTCCCTAACCACTGCTTTTATATCACTCTCTGTCAGTTCCACAGTGGTACATGGAGGGTGCTCCGAAGCTTTAAAAACTGACCAGCTGGCCACACCTTTGGCAGTACAGGATATAACCTATAAAACTTGGACTACTGCAACAGCGATCTAATGTTGCACATATGAGCATAATATAACAGGACTTTAAAAAGGTAAACAATGATGTCCATCCCTCTATCCATGCATTTTCTATGTTTGACTTGTTGAGGGTGGCAACAGTACCAAGGTGACTGGATACACCAAACTCACAGATCCCTGACAACAGTGTCCACTCCTTTCTATGTGTTTCTCAAATGCTTCCAGCTGAGTTCTGAGATATAATTCCTCAAGTGTGCCCTTTTTCATCCAAAGGCATCCTCTGTGAAGGCAGCACTTGGTGCACCTATAAAAGGGAGCATCGAGGGTGTCTTCACAAGATGTCCAAACCACCTCAACTGACATCTCACAAAATGGGAAATCAGCAGCTTTAGTCCAAAATTCTCCCATACTCTACAACTCTTTGCACAGTTATGGAGGTGAACCTACATGCCATGCAAAGAGCCACATTTCTGATGCTTGTCTCTCTGATCTTGTTCTTTTCTTCAACACTCAAAACTCATGATGACAGATGAACATGGGGCATAGACAATGCAATAAAACCAGAGTTTTATCCTATAACTTAGCTCAGACTCTGGCTCTGTAGTCCAGTAAAACACCTGATACACTACCACTGCTACATCCATTCACTGCAAAAAGACCCAGAATACTTAAATTCCACTACCTGAAGTTGTTACTTCACTTAACCTGAAGACAGTAATCCAGTCCTTTCTGGAACAGAACCTTGACCTGTGATTTGCAGGCACTGCTTTTCTTCCCAGTTACTTCATACTCTGCACAAAATGTCTCCAAAGGAAACTATAGCTCACAGTCACTTGGGTCTAAAAGATAAAATTATCTGCAAACAAAAAGGAAGTTACTACCACTATCAAAATGGATGCATGCTTAGCCTTTGTTTTGTGTTGCTATCCTGTCCATGAAAACTTCAAGTAGAACTGGACATGAGACATGGGGTCTTAAAAACATATTTGACACTTTGCTAATAATCCTGACACATCTCTCATATATAACTGTGGTCTTGGCATGCATACTTTTGTAATGTTTTCCACATGACATTCCAGGATACACAATCATATGCTTTCTCCATGTCAAGCAACCAAATAAGAGCAATTTGTGTGAGTAGAACAATAACCAAAATAAAAAAATAAAAAAAGTTATGCTCTGCACACCATTAAAGTAAAGCCATGTAGCTCCTTGTGTTCTGATGAAGTCTGAAAGTGTCTAAGATGAAAACACTTAATGTTTTTAATAAACTGAATATTTATCATACATTTTTTGGAGCTAAGTGGTTTTACTTTAACAGAGTGCAGAGCATAACTTTATTTGTGCTTTTATTTTGGTTATTCTCCATGTCCACACTAAATTGGCAAACTCTGATGACATGTCCAATATTTGTGCTAGGACAAAAAGATAATTTATTATTTCATTGTCAGGATGCAATCCACATTTCACTAAGTTAGAGACTCACCTACAAAGTTTCCTTCCAGTACCTTGGCATGTACTTTTTAAGAGAGTGAATCAGGTTGGTAAAGCATATCATGAGTGAGATTACTTAACAAGATATGCAGAGCAACTGCAAATTGTACTATGAAAGAAGACTAACATGAGAAGCATTCTATTAATCAATGATGCTTGGTGAAACCACTTTGTTATTCTTTCATTCAATGAAAATATGCTCCTACGCAGAAGAAGCAGAGATCTGTGTTAGAATAAGCATAATGAATGGTAGAAACTTCTGTTGAGAATGACTCGGTATCTGCTTTCAGGTCCCATTATTACAGAGAACATAATCATGCATTTATTTCACAGGAGCTCAAGAGAAGAATATTGTATGAAAGAAAACATTACAACATCTTCGATGGGGAAACAGAGAGAGAGCTAAGGATACCCAGAAAGAGATAAACCACTGTGATTTCATATAATGAATTTAAACACAGACAGTACATGCCAATAAAACAGTAAAGGTGTAATGGATTTTGCTTTAAATAAGTAGGTTCATAATAAGCATGATGAAGTAGGGAAAGATAAAAATTATAAAAAGAAAAATAAACAAATGAAGGTAGAAATGAGAAAAGGAACTAAAGAAAGAATGACAAATATATATATATATATATAGAGAGAGAGAGAGAGAGAGAGAGAATAATATTATATTTTACTGTATTTTTATCTTATTTAATAAGCTCAGAAGTCATCACCCAGGGGACTATGATAAAATAACCCTGATAAATTCTAAGAACATTTTGCATAATTTGTGTCAGAACTTAAGGACTATAATGTACATTCTCTTGCTTAATGAAGAATGAAAAGCTCATAGGTGAGATGGTGACTGCATTTTTTTAGATCCACAGATAAAGGTGAAGAAAAATAATTAAGACATTTGAAAATGTACGTGACAGACATAAGTGTACCAAAGAGACCTACACATTCGGTACTTACAGAGTAAATGAGTTATTGCTTCAGTGGATAGCCACACCTACAGAAATTAGTAGATGCAAAAGCTGAATAGACTGTCTGCTAATGTAGCCAGGAATAGTAAATCAAAACAGTTTAATCAGAAATTGCTATTGACAGGAAGGACATAACTAGAAACAGGAAGAAGATGCTGTAATAGTATCACCAGTTAAGTTTCAGCAATAACATAGTATATAACTCTAAAGATCTCATCTCATGAAAGCCATTGGGAAAATAACAGCCCAAACAAAGGCATTACAGTGGTACATAATTTATGTAAGTAGACCAAGGCTAATATACCTGGGATCAATAGTTCAGAGTAATGGTGAGTGTGGAAGAGAGGTGAAGAAGAGAGTACAGGCAGGATGGAGTGGGTGGAGAACAGTGTCAGGAGTGATTTGTGACAGACGAGTACCAGTAAGAGTGAAAGGAAGGTCTACAAGAGGGTAGTGAGACCAGCTATGTTGTATGTATTGGAGAGAGTGGCATTGACAAAAAGGCAGGAGTTAGAGCTGGATGTGGCAGAGATAAAGATGTTAAGATTTGCTCTGGGTGTGACAAGGGTGGACAGGATAAGGAATAAGTATATTAGAGGGTCAGCCCAGGTTGGAAGGTTTGGAGACAAAGCCAGAGATGCAAGATTACGTCGGTTTGGACATGTGCTGAAGAGGGATGCTGAGTATATTGGGAAAAAGATGCTAAGGATGAAGCTACCAGGTAACAGGAAAAGAGGAAGGCCTAAGATAAGGTTTATGGATGTGGTGAGAGAGGACATGCAGGTGGTTGGTGTGACAGAGCAAGATGCAGAGGACAGGAAGAAATGGAAACAGATGATCCACTGTGGCAACCGCTAACAGGAGAGCCGAAAGATGATGATGAGACCAAGGCTAATGAAATAGGCAGTCAGTTTTGAGGAGGCTTGTTTTGAGGTAATTTTCAAAATGAACCACAGAAGACCAAACAGAGTACAACATGAGGTTCTACATGAGGCAACACAGAGAGGTATGGCAAATGTACTATGCTGACACAACCACCTAGCAAAAGATTATCAAGGGGCTATTTTTCATACAAATCATAGAAGTCTTACTATTTCAGCAGGTGACACCAGGTTATAAGATTAATGTGACAATGCTGCTCATGTGGATGACAATGGATGGACCAGTGAATATGAAAACCATAGATTTGGGGTTTGCACTGTCCACTGACATGCTCTAGAAGCTGCTGGAAGCATTATCATTAACTACCTAGTAACAGAGTATAGAAGCCCTTCATTGTCTTAAGAGACTTAAGGTTGCAGAGACTAATCCAAAGCTCACTTGATGAAGGAGTGTCAAATCCCTGATAGAAGGGTAATATCAGTAGGAGGTGCAGTCACTACCAGAATGGATATGCTTGAAAGGGAACCCAGTGGATGACAGACTGTGAAAATCATAGATTGTATATGCATTGCTGTATCTTAACTCATGTAGGTAAATACTGCAGATGCAACAGGTACAGTGTAGGGGACACAGTTCACTGTCCTTTCATATAAGGTGTGTTTCTGGTTGATTGGTATAAAGTGTGAGGAATAGAGTGAGTAAGTAAAGTAATGCCTTTCCTGGTTAGGGGTCACCACAGCAGAACTCCAGTCTGATAATGATTGGCAGTGGATTTTTCAGTGCCAAGTTGCCAGCCCAACACCCAACATTCAAAGAAGGCACACCCATTCATGTTCACATCTACCTGCATGTCTTTAACATCACTCGACCAAGGGAAGGACACATAGACTCCACACAGAAGATGCTCCAGCTGAGAATTGAACAGGAGAACCTCTTGCTGTGAGGTGACAATGCTAACCATTGCATCACCGCGGCTCTTGTGTGAGGAATAGACAGAAGAAAATATTTCAGAGATGAGGCCAAGGCAGGCCAGAATAAATTAGTTACTGCAGGTGACCATATAACAGCAGTAAATGGATTAATTATCCTCATTTTTTCTATCTCATTAGTAGAGTTTCTTCTTTTGCTGTCAGTTTAGCATAGCTTGGCAATAACTTGGATTATAAGAGATGTCAGTCTCTCAGAAAATTAAACTTAAAGATATCTTAGTTCCATGAGAAAAAAATACAGTTTCAGTAATGATTGCAGCTTGTGCTATAAAGCTAGAGTTATAATATATTTCCAGGGAATGGCTGATTTAAAAAAATGTAAATAGTTGTAGAAGTAATGGTTATGCCCTTCACCTCACCAACACAAGGTCAAGGCAAGAGTTTGATCCTAACTTTTTTTGTTGTCTGCATTGAAGCTGAATGTTCTCCTTGAGTGCAGCCCTGACTTACTGAATGCTCTTTTGAAGGTGAGTACTACCAACTGCTTGGAAAGAGTGACAAGACCTTTAAAGTGTGTGTAGAGTTAAGTGTCTATTGTCCCTGTGAATACTTGCCTAGTATTGATCCTAGGGTCCTAGGTTCCTAAGGGATTTCTTGAAATATGTAGCATATATTGCAGAAGGAGCATTTATTACGTGTGTGTGTGTGTGCGTGTGTGCGTGTGCGTGTGTGAGTGCGTGTGCATGTGCGTGTGTGTGTGTGTGTGTGTGTGTGTGTGTGTGTGTGTGTGTGTGTGTGTGTGTGTGTCTGTATGTGTGTGTATATTTTCCACTGTGCATTTTCATTTAAGAAACAAGAATTCCAACATGAATATTTTAAATGTTGTTTCCTATACTTGTGTAGTTGTGCTACATAATGAAGGCATTCTCGAAAGACAAAATGTAATCAAGAGTTTGACAAGACTACCACCAGATTCGGTTTTAAGACAACAGTGGGCCCCATTTCCTGATAGAATGGCATTTGGATTTGGAGTAGAGAATTTCATTACTGCTAAGGAAGTAGTGAGAAGCACACTATATTTAGCAAAGTATCCATTCTGTTAATATTTCTCTGTGTATGTCACTAGCAACGGGAGATACTCCACTGGAATTAGTATCTTTATGAGTTACTGTTACTTCATGTTATTAAGCATGCTTTACATACCATTAGCATTGTGCTTAGGTTGTTCTATAGATCAAGGCACAAGTTTTTTATGGTCTGGGATCTCTTACATCAGTGCAAGCCAGGAATAAGTGGTTTCTATCAGATATAAGAGATTCAGGAATCCTAGATGCTAATGCCTACTCAGCTAAGGAAAGAAAGGAGAGTAAAATAGGCAGACAGCTGGATTCCAAACAATTTACACTCCAGGAAAGATGCTGTGCTGATACTGCAAATTATAGTAGAATGTATACAATTTTATAAGAATGCCTGTGTTCTTGGCATGCAAATGAAAACCATCACAGGTATTCAGCTGCCAATGGCACTATACAAATGAGACTAAAACACTGCAGCTGCAAAGAGCACTTTTGAAAAATAGATGTAAAATAGGATGAAATAAGCCAGAAAACATTATAGAACAATTAGCAGTATTCTATCTTTCCTTGCTACTTCAGCCATGTTAAAGTAGCTCAATACATTTTTACATGTGCTGATTTATGCAGGTTCAAGTCCTGCTGTGCATAGCCGGCTTTAAGCATGGGCCAACTAAAGGGCTACCTAGGGTGCCCCTCTAGCAGGGGCACTTTTCCAGTAATCTGCATGGGGTAGGTAGACCAGCATTGGGGCACAGGGTGGTGTTGGGGGTGGCGCTGTGGAGACTTTTTGCCTAGAGCACTAGTTAACCAAAGGCCAGTCTTGCCACCATGGATAGGACAGCACATCAGTAGTACTGCTGAGAGGAAGGTGTTTGCTGCACTGTTAGTTACAATAACCATCATGCTGTGATATAATACTTCTTATGTGATGTATTTTATCTTCACAGGTCTGGCAGTTAGCTCAGAGGGTTAAGGCTATGAGCTGTTAACAAGGCACTTCTAGTGTTACAGACCTTGACTCTCACGGCCTTTATTTGCATTCTAGGTGAGCTTGAACAAGTCTATTAACTAGACAGTGTTTTGTAGCAATTCAGAACTAGTCTCCTTAATGATCTCCTGGACTGCATGCCTAGTAACTACCTAAGAAAATATTAACATCCAGCATATATGCTAATGGCTGAATACACTGCTGCAGATGAAAAGGAAGGTTAATTTAGATGAAATCTAGCTCAACAGTATTCTAGATTACAGCTTAACCAACTGGCTAACAAGAAAAGTACTGATAGATACTGCCTCGAAATGGATATATCCATACACAAATTACATAGCAAAACAGACTCCATGGAAAATCTTCACTCTACATTACTGATGCATACTAACCATAACCCTAATCCTACCCCTAACCGCAACCTTACACCTTACGTTTAGGAAAAAAAAACTTTTAATAGCACCTCCAGTGTTTAGACTAAGGCTGCTTTCCATTTGTGATCCTTTGTTTTCAATGTTTCAGGTTTCCAATGCTTTGATTGTTTGATATGCTGGAATCTATGATTTTTCTATGATCATTTAGCATTTTGATCACTTATCATGAATCCATGTGTGTGTATGTGTCTTTGTGTGTCTGCATATGTGGGTATGTCTGTATATATATATATATATATATATATATATATATATATATATATATATATATATATATATATATATATATATATATATATATATATATATATATATATATATATATATATGGATTCCAATTACAAGAACGAAAGTTCACACCTTCGAACTTGTAATAGGAAGCCTCACTTCTGCGAAAGTTCACTTTAATGAAAGTGAACTTTTGCATAAGTGCACTTCACCGAAAACACCGCAGCACAGTGGAGGACATAAAAAACAAGCTATGTCCTACACTATGGTGCTATTGTCATGGACCTTAGGGTTAGGGCACGGGTTAGGGTAAGGGGATAGTTTGTAAAGCTATCCCCTTACCCTAACCCATGCCCTAACCCTAAGGTTCATGACTATTGCACCATAGTGGTGGACATTGCTATGCCCTTCACTGCACTGCAGTTGTCACGGACCTTAGGGTTAGGGCATGGGTCATGGTAAGGGGATAGCCAGTAGGGCTATCCCCTTACTATGACCCATGCCCTAACCCTATGGTCCATGAGCACTGCACGGAAGTTCAGTACAACACCCGTTCGTTGTACTGAATGTCGCGTAAGTGCACGTTCTCTGCAGTGAGCATTCAATCTAGTGTATAGAACCCATATCTATCTATCTATATATATATATATATATATATATATATATATATATATATACATATATATATATAGATATATATATGTAGATAAATAGATATATTGATGATATATATAAATATATATATATATATATATATATATATATATATATAGATATAGATATAGATATAGATATATATAGATAGATATATGGGTGCACTTTAAATAGTCAAACTTTGTAATATAAAACATCTGCAATGCTGGCAAAAGTGATCAAAGAATCAGATGATTTATTTTGCCAGCATTAGTGTGTGGAAGGTAATGGAGTTCCAGGGAGTAGGGATTTTCCCTCACCCTGCTTTTGTTTGGCATTGGTATATTATTAGCAGGGAGTGTAGGTGGCACAGCCGGCAATATGGGGGTGTAGGGGGGCATGTCCCCTTGCAAAAATCATGAGGGATTTTTTGTCAGTATTTTGACATTCAATCTTTTGGGATTTACATTCTTAAATCTGATATTTTGGTACTTTGAAATTTAAACTACTTCATAGATATAGATATAGATATTGATATAAACAGATCTACAGATGTATGTGCATATAAGGACATTCTTTTAAAGTTCAGAAGCCCACTTTACTAAACATAACCTGACCTCACCCAGTGGGCATGGGCAGGTCTGGAATTCGGGACCAGATAAGAGAGACATCAGCATTACACCCATGCCAGTGATGGTAGCTGTTCTCTGTGGGTGTGGAGGAGAATGTTGGTGTAGATGGTGCAGTACATCAAACAAGTGTCTGTTACCATCAAAGACAGGGGTTATGGCCTTAAGCACAAAATGCTTACAGTTGCTGTGATGTCAGTGGGAATACAGAGTCCCTGATATCTGCCAAGATGACAGTGGCTCTGAATGTCTTAGCTAGCAGATCTGATGGATCACTAACTTTGGGGCCCTCCCACCACAGCAGTACTTTGGGCTTGAGATCATTTGAGGAAGCATTGATGGACATTATGGCAGAATGCAGAAAATCATACAGGAAAAATCTAAAATGTGTTTAGAATACGTCTCAAATGACAAAACAGCCCACTGTGTTATTTATTTACAACATATAACAAAAGGAAAAAGGGTGCATGTTGCATGAAATGTCTTTGTTTATGGCTTAACAACAATATTGAATTTCATCACAGCACAACAACTATTTAGGCATTCGTCCTGGTCCTGCCATTTTAATGACCCAACATAATTACAGTGATGTCTCCCTAGCTACCCACTTGGCTAGCCTTCCTTGCTAACTCAGGGTCTCGAATAAAGGCTGTTACTCCTTAGGATTCACTTCTTCTCCCCTCTTTTGTCTTTCATTCAAGCTATACTCTTTAAAACTATTACCCCTTTCAACATTTCTCAATTTACTTACTGATAATAGACTGTTTATTTTTTATCCATGCATATACAGAAACTTGCTGCAGACTTGCTACTCTGCTTAAACAAAAATGTGTTGCAAACTTGTTATCTCTTTATTGTACTTTTTGATCTCACTTTGTATTCTTTTTGCTAGCTTTCTGTATAACTGATTTTGTAAATAGAACTAGTGATATTTTGAACTTCTTATACCTTTTGTATATTGATACTGATGTTTTAAATTGTACTTTCTTTGGTGTAATTCTGGAGCTTTTCTTTGGTCTCTGCTGAAAATGGGTTTCTGCTCAGACAGACTAACCTGGATAACAAATGTCAAATAAAATAAATAAATAAACTGTCTTAAACCTCTAATCACCAACTTGGCCATATGTACAGAATTAAGCCTTAATTTACCTCATATACATGTATCTGATTGCTATGTTCATACAGCTACCCATGTTATTATGGGGGATCATTGTGTACTCTGTTTCTGCTGTGTCACACCAAGTGTTTAATCTAACTTCAGTAAAACAGTTACATTTACAACAGCTCTCCAGAATAGATGTGATCACTATTCCTCTCTAAAACAGCTGGGTTGGCTGGAGTGTGATAGAAAACTCAGCTTGATATGTCAATCTAATTAGTATCTAACTGATCCATTTCCACTGCATTCATTGAAGCTTATCTGGTAAGATTCTTGAGA